>NW_028327175.1:147020716-147321734 GCF_987537825.1 Furipterus horrens | reverse complement strand
TTCTATTTCACTTGTTTTGTTCATTATGTTTCTGTATTAGGTGAGATCATATGCTATTTATCTTTTACTGCCTGACTTATTTCACTCAGCATAATATTTTCCACTTCTGCCCATGTTGTTGCAAGAGGTAGGAGTTCTTTCTTTCTTTCTGATGCATAGTATTCCATTACGTAAATTTACCACAGTTTTTTCATCTCTTCATCCACTGATGTGCACTTAAGCTGTTTCCAACACTTGACTATTGTAAATAAAATAATGCTGCTATGAATATAGGAGTGCATAGGTTCTTTTGAATTGGTGTTTCAGGATTCTTTTAGATTAATTCCAGCAGTGTAATTGCTGGATCAAAAGGCAGTTCTAGAGCCCTGGCTGCTGTGGCTCAGTGGATTGAGCGTCGGCCTGTGAGCCAAGTGTCACTGGTTTGATTCCCAGTCAAGTCATGTGACCAGGTTGCAAGTCAGGTCCCCAGTTGGGGACGTGAGTGAGAGGCAACCACACAGTGATGTTTCTCTCCCTCCCTTTCTCCTTTCCCCTCTCTCTAAAACTAAAATAAATAAACAAACAAATAAATAACTTATTTTAAAAAATAAAAATAAAAATGATGTATTGGTTGCAAACACTGAAATATCACAGAGGCAATACCCTCTAAAAAACTAATTAAAAAAAAAAAGCAGTTCCATTTTTAGTTTTTTTTTTAGGAAATTCTATACTGTTTGCCACAGTGGTGGCACCAGTTGGCATTCCCACCAACAGTGCACTAGGGACCCCTTTTCTTCACATCCTGGCTGGCACCTGTTTGTTGTTTTGTTAATGATGATTATTCTGACTGGTGTGAGGTGGTATTTCATTATATTTTTAATTTGCATCTATCTGACGGCTAGTGATGTTGAGCATCCTTTCATATGCCTACGGCACCTCTGTATGTCCTCCTTGGAGAAGTGTTTATTCAGGTCCTTTGACCATTTTAAGTAGATTGTTTTTCTTCCTAGTGTTGAGTTGTATGAGTTTTTATATATTTTAGAAACCAAACCCTTGTCCAAGGTATTATTGGCAAATATGTTGTCCCATATAGTTGTTTCCATTTTCATTTTGGTTATGTTTCCTTTAGCTAGTGCAGAAGCTTTTAAATTTGATGTAGTTCCATTTCTTTCTTCTTTTCTTTATTTCCCTTGCCCTAGAGAATGTATTGGCAAAAGTAATACTGCATGAGGCATCTACAATTTTCCTGCCTATGTTTTCCTCTAGGACTTTCATGGTGTCACAACTGATTTTTAAGACTTTTATCTATTATGAGTTTATTCTGGTATATGGTGTAAGTTAATGATCTACTTTCATTTTTTTACATGTACCATTCCAGTTCTCCTGACACAATTTATTGAAGACACTAGTTCTACTCCATTTTATGCTTCTGCCCCTTTTGTCAAATATTAATTGACCATAGAAACCTGAGTTTATTTTGGGGCTCTCTATTCTGTTTCATTGATCTATGTGTCTGTTCTTATGCCAGTATCAGACTGTTTTGATTAAGGTAGGCTTATAATATAGTTTGATATCAGAGTTTGTTATTCCTCCTACTTTGTTTTTCTTTCTCAAGGTTTCTGAGGCTATTCTAGGTTATCTTGGGTTCCATATAAATTTTTGAGATATCTGTCCTAAATCTGTAAAATATGTCATAGGTATTTTAGTAGGGCTTGCATTGTACCTATAGATTGCTTTAGGTAGTATGAACATTTTAATGATGTTAATTCTTCCAATCCATGAACATGGTATATGCTTCCTTTTATTTGTATCTTTCTTCAGAGTTCTGTAGTTTTCCAAGTACAGGTCATTCACCTCCTTGGTTAAGTTTATTCCTAGGTACTTTATTATTATTTTTTGCTATAATAAATGGGATTTTTCCCCTAATTTCTATTTCTCATATTTCACTGTTGCTGTATAAAAATTCCTTCCATTCCTGAATATTGACTTTTATCCCACTATTTTGCCATATTCACTTATTAGGTCAAGCAGTTTTTTGGTAGAGTCTATAGGGTTTTCTGTGGACACTATCATGTCATCTACAAATAATGAGAGTTTTGTTTCCTCCTATTCAATTTGGATGCCTTTTATTTCTTTTTCTTGTCTCATTGTTGTGGCTAGAACTTCTAATACTATTCTGAATAAAAGCAGTGAAAGTGGGCATCCTTGTCTTGTTCCTCATCTTCAGGGGAAAGCTTTTAGTTTTTGCCCATTAAGTAAAACATTGGCTGTTGGTTTATCACATATGGCCCTTAGGACATAAGAAACCTCATATGTACTATATGTTAAGCCAAGCTCCCTCTATTCCCTTTTTTCTGAGCATTTTTATCATATATGGGTGCTGTACTTTATCAAGTGCTTTTTCAGCATCTATTGATATGATCATGAGATTTTTGTCTTTCATTTTGTGTATGTGGTATATTATGTTTATTGATTATTCAATACTGTACCATCATTGCATACTTGTGATGAATCCCCCTTGCTCGTGGTGCATGATCTTTTTAATGTAATTCTGGATCCTGCTTGCCAAATTATGTTGAGGATTTTAGCATCTATGTTCATCAGCGATATTGGCCTGTAGTTTTTTTTCTTTGTTGTGTCTTTATCTGGTTTTGGTATTAGGATAATACTGGCCTCATATAAATATTATGGGAGTGATCCCTCCTCTTGAAATTCTTGGAATAGTTTGAGAAGGTAAGAATTGTTTTTTTCCTAAACGTTTGGTAAAATTTACCTGTGAAGCCATCAAGTCCAGGGCTTTTATGTGCCAGAAGATTTTTGATTACTGCTTCACTTTCGATAGTTGTTATTAGTCTATTTAAGCTTTCTGCTTCTTCTTGATTCAGTTTTGGAAAATTATATATTTCTAGAAATTTGTCCACTTCACCTAGGTTGTCCAATTTCTTGGCCTATAGTTGTTCATAGCAATTTCTTACAGTCCTTTATATTTCTGTGGTATCAGTTGTAATTTTTCCTCTTTCATTTTTGGGTTTATTTATTTGGCTCCTCTCTCTGTTTTTCTTGATAAGTCTGGTTAAAGGATTGTTGATTTTCTTTATCTTTTCAAAGAGCCAGATCCTGAATTCATTGATCTTTGAATTGTTCTTTTAGTCTCCATGTCATTTAATTGTGCTCTGATCTTGATTATTTCCTTCCTCCAAATCACTCTGGGTTTTGTTTGTTATTGTTCCTCTAGTTCTTGTAGTGTTAGGTTGTTTATTTGAAAATTTTCTATCTTTTGTAAGTAGGTCTGTATTGCTATGAACTTCCCTCTCAGGATGGTCTTTGATGTGCCCCATAGGTTTTAGGTTGTTCTGTGTTCCTTTTCATTTATTTCCAGAAACTTTTTGATTTCTTCATTGATGTCATGTTAACCCATTCATTATTTAATAGCATGTCATTAAGTCTCCATGAATTTGAATGTTTTTTTTTTTTTTTTCCTTGAGGTTGGTTTCTAGTTTCAAGCTATTGTCATCTGAGATGATACTTGGTATAATTTAAATTTTCTTGAATTTGTTGAAGCTCGTTTTGTGTCCTACCATGTTGTCTATCTTTGAAATTTTTCCATGTGCATTTGAAAAAAATGTATATTTTTCTTCTTCAGGGTGAAAAGTTCTGTATATGTCAATTAAGTCCATTTGATCTAGTATGTTGTTCAGTGTCTCAATATCCTTGGTGTTACTTTGCTTCGAAGATCTGTCCATTGTTGACAATGGGGTGTTAAAGTCCCCTACTATGAGTGTGTTGCTGTCAATATCTTTCTTGAAGCCCTCCAATATTTTCCTTATATATTTGGGTGCTCCTGTGTTGGGTGCATATATAATTACTTTTAGAAGGCTCATATATTTTTGATGAATTGTTACCTTAAATATTATTTCATGTCCTTCTTTGTCTCTTTTAAAGCCTTTGTTTTGAAACTATTTTTTCTGATATAAGTATTGCTTTTTTTTTCATGCCCATTTGCTTGGAATATATATATATATATATATATATATATATATATATATATATATACATATATATACATATATATATGTATTTTTTTTCACCTCTTCACTTTCAGTTTTTATAGGTCTTTTGATTGAAGTAGATCTCTTATAGACAGTATGTATGTGGGTCATGTTTTTTTTAATCCATGCAACTACTCTATGTCTTTTGACTGGAACATTTAATCCATTTACATTTAAGGTTATTATTGATAAATACTTATTCATTGACATTTTTTCCCTTTGTACCTATGTTCTTCTCTCTCTCTCTCTTTCTTCTCCTTCTTCTCCTCCCTCTCCCCCTCATCTTCCTCCTCCTCCTCCTTCTTCTAACAATCCCTTTAGCATCTCTTACAATACTGATTTGGTGGAGATGTATTCTTTTAGCCTTTTTTTTTTTTTTTCCCCCTGGGAAACTCCTTATTTTCACGTTCCATTTAAAATGAGAGCCTCACTGGGTAGAGCAATCTTGGTCATAGGCTTTTGCTTTACATTACTTGGAGTAATCTTTACTGTTCCCTTCTGGCTTGTAGTGTTTCCATTGAATAATCAGTTGATAGCCTTATTGAAGCTCCCTTGTATGCTACTAGCAGTTTCACCCTTCCTGTCTTTAAGCTTTTCTTTTTGTCTTTAAAATTTTCCATTTGAATTATGATCTGTCTTGGAGCGGGCCTTTTTGAGTTCATCTTGATTGGGACCCTCTGTACTTCCTGGACTTGTGTGGCTTTTCCCCCTCATCAAGTTAGGGAAGTATTCTGTCAGTTTTTCAAACAGGTTCTCTATACCTTGTTCCTCTTCTTCTCCTTCTGGTATCCATATGAGGTGGGTATTGTTCCATTTTATGTTTTCCTGAAGCTCCCTTATACTCTCTGTGTTCTTTTTGAGTCTTTTTCATTTTGTTGCTCTCTCTGGGTTTTTTGTTTTGTTTTGCTTTGTTTTTTGTTTTTGATTTTTCTCCTACCTTCTCCTCCAGCTCTCTGATTTCTCTGCATCATCTATTCTGCTTTCAGTTCCTTCTACATGTTCTTCATTTCAGATATTTTGTTTTTCATTTCCTCCTGGCTTTTATCGATAACACCTATGTCCATTTTCATTCTGGTATAGTTTGCAGTAAGTTACTTGTAGCTTCCCTGGAGTTCTTTGTAGTTCTCACTGAGCTCCTTAATGATCCTTATAACCATTGGTTTGAACTCAATGTCTGATATTTTATATGCCTCCATTTTACTTATCACTCTTTCTGGAGTTTTCTTTCACTTTAGTATTGTTCCTTTGTCTTCCATTTCGGTTTTCATTTGTTTCTATGCCTTAGATTGAGCTGTTTTGACTCCCTGTCTTCATGGTATAATTTTCTGTGGTAAGAGACCTGTGGAATTCAGTGGTTCAGTCTTCTTGATCTCCTGAGCTTGATGTCCTTTGGATACCCTTCCTGGGAGTCATGTAAGCTCTCTGGTTGTAATTGGGTTTTGGTTGTTGCTGGGTCATTCTTTGTAGGTCTCTCCCTCTGCTGGCTGACTGAGAGTCACTGTGCCTACCACATCTCATATGTTGTTGTACATTTGCTGCCAGCTCAAAACCAAACAGCCCAGGAAACATATCCACACCCACAGAAATAACTCCCACTCACAACCACACTTATCAACAGAAAATGAGCCAATAGTAATAAAGGTGTAAAGGTATTAAGAGTATTATAAGAAAAGAAAAATGAATATGAAATGACTAACTGAAAAAAAATGACTTTTACAGAGAAGTAGAAGAAATACTAAGTGTAGGGAATAGAGACAAGTAAAAGAGAGAAAGAAAATAAAATTTACATTGTAAATAAAAAATAGAAGGAAATTTGGAATGGAGTAAGAGAAGGAAATATTGTAGTATTAGGTTTAAATGAAACAAGAATAAAAGTAAAATAGGAATCAAATTCATGAAAGAGATACACCACAGCAATATCAACAACAGAGCAAAGATTAATATAGGTGGGATGAGAATTAGAGGGTAAAGAGAAATAAGGAAACATTTAAGTGATGTCTAGAGGAAAAAGAAATGATTTTGAGAGGCTAGTGGGAGAAGAAATACTAAGAATGTGGAATGGAAACTAGGCTAAGAGAAGGAAAAATTTAAGTTTAAAATAAAAAAAGAAAAAGATAGGAGGAAGGCCAAATGGAGTAGAAGAGGGGAATGGTAAAATCTGAGATTTGAAATACAGAGATAGTGAAAAACTGGAAATAAAATGAAAGAAATACAACAGTGACTACCATATCCACAACCTGCAAGCAAAGGTTGATGAAGATGGAGAGACAATAAGGATATTTTAAGAACATGAACAGTAATGTGAGATGACTAATGACAAGAAAAGTTGCTTTGAGAGGCTGGATGGGGGAGAATTAGTAAGACTTCAGGACAGAAACAAGTCTTAGCAAGAGAGTAAATATACTTTTAAACAAAAATAAGAAGAGGAAAGTAGAAGATAGCATGGATTAAGGGAAGAGAGGAGCAAAATATACGACTAGAAATAAACTATTATATAGAAACTAGTGACCTAATAGGCACAGACTTAAAGGACAAGAAATGGATGTTAACAAGCTATGCACAAGAGAAAATAATGCATATTATGAAGAAGACCACGGCAGAATTTATCTCAGTAGTATCTAGTGTTTACCACTGTTTTATCTTTCTGGATCCATCCCTAGTGATGTCAGATATTGTCCCAGTCTGGGGCTAGGCAGCCTGTTCAAGACTACCAGTGATCCACAGTCTCTTTCAGTTGTTAATCTAGTCAATCTGTAATCATCAGTCAGGTTTAAGAACCACAGGATGGGGCAGAGTAATTCCAGTGAGCAGGGCTACTGTTTCCCATCAGGCTGATGCCACTTAGAGGGGAGTGGTCTGCCTGGGCAAGATGGTTCCTGAAGTATGGGAGGTGATTTTGCATGGGGATCCCATTAGCTGCTCCCTCAGTTCTCTTGCCAATGCCTCTGTCCCCAAACTCCTCAAGCACCTTAAGTCTACTCTGTCCTCCCTCTGCTAGAGCCTAGGGTAAGTGGCTGCAAATGAAATTTTGTGTATTGGTCCTTTAAAAGTCTCTCCATGTCTTCAACCATCTCTTTCTGATAGATAGAAATGCTGCCACTTTTCACAGCTGGACATTATCTGGGTGCCTTTCTGGCTCTGGTGTTATAGGCTGCAGAGCCAAGCCTGGGGTTTAGACACTGCACTCCTTAAGGGAACCCTCAGCCACTGAAATATCCCTCTGACACTTCAGCTGCCACCCAAGGGAGCCCAGCTATCCCTCTCATGTCATTTTCACAGTCTGTACTGGTCACTTTGATGAAATGGCTTCTTCTATATGTCCATGGTTATAAGGCTTCTATCCAGCTACCACTTAGTTGGTCACTCCAGATGACATCTCTATAACTCAGCTGCAATTCCAGATGAGTCCTGGGAGGAGGTCATCACAGCTCAAACTTACTCTTCCACCATCTTGGATCTCCAGAGGCCACGTTTTTATCCACATCACAAACTCTCGTGCCTCAAGCCCTTCTCCTTGGCTAGAAGCTTGATTTTAGTTTTCAGAGGTCTCCTTTCTCCAAATATTTCTAAGAATGTCTGATATTATCATAGCAGCTCATCTTTGTCAGATTATGTTGATTATGCAATGAAATATCACACAGTTTATTAGCTACAATTATAAAAAGTAATGCACAAAAATAATCCCTATCCTCAAGGGAGTTATTTCTGGTTTCATACCTACCTTTAAGATAAAACACTTCTAGCTCTCAAAGCCTACACATTTTGCAGGAGACAGTTGACCCACAATCAACTAAATGGTGAGATCTCACGATGTCTCCAAGATTTCTGTATTATATTTGAGATCAGATTGATAACTTTCCATGACATTCAAAGTATAAGAACTGATTTACACTTTTATCTGTCATAAATATGTTTTATTTGTAGTATGGGCTTCCTTGCTGATCTTCCTCAAAAATTAATCAAGTATTTTCCTATAAATAGTTTTTGGCATATTGAACTAAGGACTTTCTTACTTATTTTACATGGATGACAGTGAGCATATTCATGAACTACTTTGGGGAACACATGGTAAATTCATCACTGAAATCAAACAAAATACAGTAGGGATGAACAGTTTAGTGTTTTTCTATTGCTTTGTATAAGAAAAAATGCAGACTGACCAGGAATCGGACCTGTGACCTTCGGATGCATAGGATCACACTCCAACCAAATGAACCACATTGACCAGTGTTCTATTGGTAATTTTTAAAATAATTCATCTTAGTGTCATTCCTGAAACATGTTAAACTTCTATGGAAACAAACATAAGAGAAACAAAGTAATGTTGCTTTTATCTGTAGCTTAAAAAACCAATCTAAAACAAAGGAACTGGCTCTAGCCTGGTTGAAGCATTATCCTGTACATCAGAAGGGTTGGGGGTTTGATTCCTGGTCAGTGTACCTACCTGTGTTGGAGGTTCAATCCCTGGTTGGGGTGCATATGGCAGGCAACCTATCAATGTTTCTCTCTCGCATCTATGTCTCTCTCTCCCTCTCCCCCCGTTCCTTTCTCTCTAAAACTCAGTAAACATATCCTTGGGTGAAGATTAAAAAAAAAAAAAAAGAATGAGTGCAGATCCATCTCAGAAACCAATGCTAGCCCATTTAATCATAAAAGAAACTTATCTGGAGGATTTTAGCCCACAAAACTGATAAGAAGGCTTGGTAAAGAAGGTGGTATATGAAAAGACTGCAGTAAAACATCAAGGGGCTAAATAGCAAAAACAAATTGACTTTGTTGACAGACAATTCAAAACTGACTGAAGTCATTCATTTTTCCTACTTTTTTCCAATGGCACTCACAATTGAAATTACTGGGAGTGAGAGTAGGATTTACTTGTGTTCTGCTAATTCTCTGTTGTGTTCACCTTTTAGGTAGGTAAGAGCAAACCTCTTGATTTAATTCTCAATCAAAACATATAGTGGAAGAGAATCAGGGTGCAATTATCAATGGAAAATGGAAGAAATTCTGGGGTAAAGAATAAAAAAGTTAACTACAGTTAAATGTACTTCTGTGTATGACTGAATCTCTGTCTTCTTTGTTCCCAACCCTGGCGGAGTGGAGATGATCATGATTGTGTGGCAGTAACCTTGATGGAGAATTTTGCTCACCAGGGAAGGCTCCTTATTCCATTACAGTAAATTTTGGCTCTAGAATATAGTTATTCTTTCCTAAATTTTGGTCTTAGGAAGCTGCAATGAGGTCTATTTTGTTTTAATAGTTTTGCTACTGAAAGGAGTATTATATTTCTCTATCTCTCCTGAATTAGAAGATGTAAATATGTAAAAGGAGAAATCTCTCCACACACCAAAAACAGCTTAGTCTCTTAAAACCAACAAATACACTGGAGGCAAGGGGAGTATGAACCCATCTGCCTCTGAGTTACAGAACCGGCACTGCCAATGGTCCCTTTACAGGCAGTTTTTCACTCTGATATCTCAGCCTAATGTGAATCAAATGTTAGATTCTTGACCTCTTTATAAGCTGAGCCAGTTTGTGTGTGTGGTATTCAGTCTGCAGTTAACAAGGACTTTTACATTTATTTGAGTATTAATATGCCACTTAATCTGACCAGTCAAGAGTAAAACAATATCAACAATTTCCTTAAAAATTATATTTAATGAAACCTGAAATAATAGTTCCTCGATATATCCTAATATTAAGGAAGATTATTTATTACTCCAAAATTAAAGGAAAATAACCAGTTAGAAACAAATGCATAAGTGAAATGAAATCTGACCTTAAGACCTTTAGTAAAGTAAGCAGAAAATAAGCTGCTCACAGATTTCGAGGTCATTTTATTTTGTAGTGCTTCCATACAGCAGAACATATTTAAGGTACTTATCCTTAAGGAACAACTGCTGTTAAACCTTCAGGAGTCCTGGCTGTGTGACTCAGTTGGTTGGAGCATCATCCTGTACACCAAAAGTTTGGGGATTCACTTTCTGGTCAGGGCACATACCTAGGGTGTGGCTTTAGGGCACGAATGGTAGACAACCAATCAATGTTTCTCTCTCACATCTATAATTCTCTCTCTCTCTCCCTCTCTCTCTCTCTCTCTTCTGCCCTTCTCTCTCTAAAATCAATAACATGTTTTAAATATTTTTTTAAATCTCCATAAAACTATTAGTAGGTTTTATGACAGCCATTTACTGGAAGGAACCACAACATTCTCAAAATACTTGGTTAATGTACAATAAAATAGGAAGCCTGTAGAAAACACCTACCTCTCTGCACTAGAAACATATGCAGGTAAAGACGGGAAATCCATCAATACATCTCCCTTTGATCAAATCATCATGTTGAACGTACCAATTCAAACACCTGACATTTGTGTTAGCAGCATTTTCATTTGTCTTGCCTATTGTCAGTTGATCACTCAGAATCTGATAGAGGGAAGTTACAGCTTGCATGTGGTAATTGAGGTGTTTATAATGCCTCTTTCCTTGTGTCACAAGGCTTTGGCCTGTATCTTCTCATCCTGTCTGGACACAGTATGCATGCAATTAGTAACTATTTTCAGGGTTTTCACTTTGGTTAGCTTAGCTCTACTCCTCTCCTAATTTCCAGCAGGATTGATTATAATAAAGAAAAGATGTAAAACTCCATGCTACTAGCTGACACACTTTGGAAAACTCTTAAGGAAACTTTATTTCCAGTTTTTCTATAAATTACCTATATTTTCTGTTGGCAAAAATAAATGTTTTCATTTTCTCACTTTTTTATTATCTATGATTCTTCAAATAAGTAAAAAAAGAGAGTTACATAAATTACTTAAAATGAGAAACTCAATGAAAGTTTATGTGAAAATGAGCAACAATAGAGGACAAAGAGCACTGTGAAAATACAAAATGATAAGCGTACTTAAATTGAATGTACTATTGAACTGAAGCAACTCAAGGGTTATGTAAGTCCCCGTTACCTTCTTTGCATCTGCTTTTTTGTGAGGACAGTCCCCATATTGTTGAAATTCTATTCTAACCCAGATGAAGTGACTACTATTGCAGGCAGTCTTAGCTCATGCTTTAACCCCTCCTTGAAGTACTTCTTGACAGTTTTTAATGGAAAGTTGCAAGATCTTTTTTTTGTCAATTAAAATATATTTGACATATAACATTGTATAACTTTAGGGTGTACAACATGTTAATTTGAAATGGTTCTATTGTCAGCATAAGAAATATTCAAACCTGTAGAGAAATTTTGTGTGTATATTTGGGCCAAACTGATGACAATGGCCAGGAAGCAAAATATCAATGGATTGAGAAATGCTCTGGAGAATGACAATTTAACACCTTATTTTATACATTATAATCAAAAGATGATGTGTAAGGAGGTTATAGAAAATTCATTGGTGGTAGATTAGGAAGGTGAGAGAAAGCAAAACGGGGGCAGAAACCTCTGGGATTGGATAAAAAATAAAATGATAGACACTTTTACACAGGTGGGAACATGGTAGCTAATAGTCAGCAATTAACATGGTCGAGATAACAAAGAGGGGATTTGTGGTCTCCCTCTAGTGTGGTGCCCGTGCTTTGAGAAGTCTAGAAAAAGGAAATATGATATTCCAAAGATATGTTATCATAGATACAAAAAGAGGACAGGATCAGTTAAAGTAAAGACTGACCTTTGTTAGGAAAGAATACCGGCCAAGGACACGACTACCACAATGAACTGCTTTTATTTAGAAAGTTTTAATTTCAGACCATCCTATATGGTTATTTTAGGTATCTGACTTTGTAAGGCTGCCACACAGGCTTCCCCTGAGCTTGTCAGGTTTAGTATATGACCCCTTTTCATTCACTATATATTACATTGCAAACAGAATACAGTGATAGTCATTGTAACATCCTACTCTATAGTATAGCATGATAATAATTTCTTTTGTGGTGGGGGTAATTAAGATCTAGTGTCTTATTAAGTTTGATGGTTATAGTAAGGTATTATTGTCTATAAGCACTATATTGTGCATCAGATCTCCAGGACTTAATTTATCTACCAGTTGCACCTTTGTATCCTTAAACGTCTCTCCAACTCCTGACCATTCAGCCCCTGATAATTACCATTCTACTCTCCATTTTCACAAGTTTAGGTTTTAAGATTCCACACATAAATATCATACAATATTTGTCTTTCTCTGAACTATTTAACTTAGCATGTCATCAAGGTCCATCCATATTATTGCAAATAACAGGTATTTTTTCATCCTTTCTATGGGTGAATAATATATTATTGTTATATATATATATATATATATATATATATATATATATATATATATATATATATACACACACATACACACTAATATTTATGAAGGGAGCCAAGCATATCCAGTTGGGAAAGGATAGTTTCTTCAACACATGGTTTGTAAAACCTGGATAACTGTATGCAAGAAAATGAAACTGTACTTTTGTCTTACAACACTCACAAAAATTAACTAGAAATTGATCCAGAACTTAAATGTAAGACCTGATACCATAAAATTCCTAAAAGAAAAGATATGGAAGTAGCTCCTTGATATTGGTCTTGGCAATGATTTTTATGGATATAACATCAAAAGATCAAACAACAAAAACAAAAATCAACAAGTAGGACCACATCAAACTGAAAAACTGCTGCACAACCAAAGAAACAATCAGTATAATTGCTTTTGCATTCCCCAAATCTGTAAACCGTGTTAACTGCTGACAGCCTCAACTCATTCCCAGTTTAGAAACTGTGACCAAAACACTCACATGCTGCCAAGAGGCAGCCTCTGGTGACTGGTCTGGGGATGGTTTGGCTGAGATAGAGGGTGTTATATAAAGATCCATAGCAATTGACTCAAGGTGAGACTGCTCATAGGTGTTAATTCTGAAATAATTGCATCTGGAAAGCTATTTTAAAGTCTGTTTCCAGAGCAACCAACCTAAGTCACCCTTCATGATATTTCCCAAAACAAATCAAACATATCAAGCAGAAATTGATATTTTAATGAGGTTTGAACAAAAAGATTGAGACAACTGATATCAGCAAAAAGTTAATTTTTTTTCCTTTTAAAATATATTTCTTCTCCCCAAATCTCTTGTTCTTTCTCCCTGCAGATCTCCTTTTGACATTTGAATCCCTCACACTGCTTCCCATCTCCTGTCGTTATACTTGGACTGTCTCTTCTTCCTCACCCCACAGTGGTAGCCTCACCTACCCCACCTGCAAGAGACATGTGAAACAAACAACAAAACCTAATAACTCAGGCCTAACACATAACACAATTGTCTCCTTTCCGGGGAAAATTCTGCTTGTAGGACCATTTGGGATGTTTTTTAACATTTCCTTTAATCTGACCTGAAACTGAAGACTTTCATGAGGTATCCTCTCATGCATGAATTGTCCCTACCAAAGGCAGCTTTTTCCCCATGTATATCAGTGTTTTCTCTCCACGCAGAAGCTTTAAAAAATATTGGTATAGAACCATTGCCCTAATATTTAGAGGATAAACTGAAATATGAATCTTTTTTTTTCATAGCATCATTGCAGTCTTGTCCAACAGTAGATAAATGAACTGTGCTTCTGGATCCCAAATAACTTTAGCTGGGCCCGGTCAATATTATCACCTAGTTTGATGAATCATCCCCTTGAATTATGATGTTAGTGGATGAAGTAATTTCACTGTGTTGCAATCCTATAGACTGAAATTGCAATAAAACATCAGTGTATAAAATCCTAATATTACTAGGATAAAAATATAATAATGAAAGTAAATAAAATTATTTCTAGGATTACTCTTCTGCCTAAGGCTATTTATTAGTCAGCTATTTATTATCAAATTTTTGAGGCATTTATCTCCCTTGAATTGTCAGTAGGTTAAATGATGTATTTCTTTGATAAGCAATAGCAATACCTGTAGATTTACCACATAATTAGATTATAATTTTATCCTAAGATGCATTCAGAATTAATAATACATTGTGGATATGCTATATGTAGTCCAATCACCATAGAGGGCATATTACAAAGGTGATGCCTGTGTTTAAGGAAAACTAAAAAAAAAAGTACTTTTTTACTTCCTTATTAAATAGCTTATCTTCAAAGCAGGAGGATATTTAACAAAAATTGAAACTATGTGAAAAAAAGAGTAAATGTCATATATACTGAAATAGTAAGCCCCTAATAATGACTTACCTAAGATTTTAAGAGTTGTGGTTTCTGATATTTATCCACTCATTAAACACTTGCTAAATTTTAACATTTGAATTTTTTCTTTTTCTTTTAATTTATTGTCATTCTATTACAGTTGGCCCATTTTCTCCCATTGCTCTCCACTGAGCTACCCCCCTTCCCCCTCCCCCACAGTCAATCCCCACCCTGTTGTCCATGTCCATGGGTCATTTACATTAATTCCTTGACTAAACCTTTCCCCTTCTTTTCTCCCTTCTCCCCCTTCCGCCTTCCTTCTGGTCACTGTCAGTCTGTCCCTTGTTTCCATGCCTCTGGCTCTGTTTGGCTCATTTGTTTGTTTTGTTCATTAGGTTCCTGTATCAGGTGAGATCATATGATATAACATTTGGATTTTGACCACTAGTGGAACTTAAGTGAAAATAATGGTCTCTGAGGTTTAAATAACTAATCATTTTTTAACTTATATATGTAGGGTTCGCTAAACATGGATTTTATAAACATTGATATTATATAAATAAATAAATACATATATATACACATATATATGTATATATGTGTGTGTGTGTGTGTGTATATATATATATATATATGGAGGGTTTGTTTCTGGAGAAATGTGTATTTAAAATCTATAACACTTGTTTCCCCTTTGTCTTTTGTTTCACAGTATAATACATTTATACTCTATAATCTCATTCATTCTAGGCATCAATGTCAATTTATAGTAAACTTTTATTGCTTTTACTGCTTTTAATGATTGACAGTAATGTATTTGTGAGACTGTGAAGAATACCAGTTCATCCAGACTTGACTTTATTAAGGTGTTGAACATCAGGTGTTAAGCAATAGATTGTAGAGTTATAATTATCTCTTACACAGTTACAACACTGACTACATAAGAAATCAGCTTATTCTTATTGTATGATGCAGCTGTTTCTTTCCCCACAGGTTATTTTGGCACACTAAGTGATATTTACCTGTTATTTAAAAAATGTATAACAATAAAAACAGCTAGAAGGAATCAATAAGAAACTTTGAAAAATAGTGTTTCTAGTCAGAGGTGAGAAGGGCAAGTTATTGACCTACTAGTAATGATCTAACATATTTATAGAAGAATCAAGAAGTTCTAGAAGCAACATGCCTGCATGGGACATGATAATCATTTCTGCCACCTCTAAAACTCTCATAGTTAAAAGATATAACTAGATCTCTCCTTTCCTATCGTCGGCAGCCGTCCGTCTCGAGAGACGATGGTGTAGCTTCTTAAGAGTCTATCTGCACTGCCGAGAATGGCTGTAGCTTCTCCTTTCCTATACAGTGCTGAAAATGACTGGAAGTTGAAACTCCATCTGCAGATGTAGGTGATTGTTGACAAGACCTAATGAGGTACTTGCAGCCAGGTGTCGGGGACATGAATGCTAGCTGTACCTACTTTGTTTAGTGAAGATGAAAAATGAAGACCTTGCATTTATATTTTCCCATGGCCCTTATAAGCTGATGAACACAGTTCTAATTTATATGAAAAAACCTACAAATTTGGAGAATTGAATATTTGTGTACATTTGTATTTCATTTGTAACGAGTGGCTCATTTAGATCTTGTTTCTCCCCCTAAGACAATGTTTCCTAGCTTTAACCATATCATACACTATGAACATAGTAATAATACAAGGGGTATTTTTATTATTAGCCCTGGCTGGTTTGGCTCAGTGGATTGAGTGTCGGCCTGTGAGCTAAGTGTCGCTGGTTCGATCTTCCAGTCAGGGCACATCAGAGAAGGAAAACTCTGACTCCAAAAAACCTCCACTGCCTTGCGGCATACCTCTTCAGGGGAAAGGCTAAGGGAGTAAACCCCGACAGAAAATCCGGAGCCAGAGTCCCTAAGGCGGTTTGACGTTGTAGTCAACACCGGCAACTCCTGCGGCGCACCTGAAGCCAAGCTGTATTGACTCCGTCTTTCCCTTGGACCCTTCAGCTGCGAAGAGAGGGGGGTCTGCTGCATGGGCAACAGCAGACCCTCCATATCACCCTGCCCAGGCTCTGTAGCTTCAGCTTCACTGGAGAGGACACTCCAGCATCATCACAAGATGTCGATTCAACACGGGAGGAGACAGACAGATACCGTGTCACTCCCGAGTCGGACTGCACAACCATTCTCGGCGGTGCAGATAGACTCTTAAGAAGCTACACCATCGTCTCTCGAGACGGATGGCTGCCGACGATTTTTATTATCTATTTCAGTAAGTAAATATTTAATTAATGAAAAATATGCTTGAATGTGTACAGTACAAAAAGTAGTGTGCTTAAGAATGTGCACTTAATGCCTCTTCCTAAGTAAACTTGCTAAGCTTTGAATGCAGCTTATAAATTAGAAATGACTAATGTGTAGGTATAAAATTATGTTGAATATTTTATTGATTTCAGGTGCTTAAACTTCTTTTTCTTTCAAATATTCCTAAAGACATCTCTTATAAAACAGGGAAGAGGAAAACACCCTATCTGACAGATTAATGAATGATTTTTCCTATTAGACGTTTTCCATTTAATGGCTGACATTCATTCATAGCATGTTTTGTACTGTGACACTTAATTCTGTCAAATACTTAATATGCAGAATTCAAATCCTCTCTCTTTTGCAAGGTGGTATGATAAGGAAAATTTTTTATACGCAACTTTGCTAAAATTTACATATACAGATACTTTTCATTTACTAATTTATAATCAAATGGTGAAACAGACCCTTGTACATGAATAACTAAATAGAAGTTGCATTTAGTATACTTTTTAGGATGGATGTGTGAATTTAAATCCACTTGTCTTCTACATCCTGAGATTCAGTATCAATATAACAAATATTTATAATTGTACCTAATTTTTATTTATTAAAATAAATGTCTATTTGCTTGATATTATTTTACACTTACAATTTTATTAAGTCCAAGCACTTTCGAATTTGCAGAATTGTTAGCATACTGACTTTTTCATAATGTCTTAACAATTCAAACCTATTAGTAAAATTTACTTATAAATTAAGATCTATAATTTTATCACTCAATCATTATTAGTTTAAACCAGCCTTTTTCAACCTTTGCATCTCATCAACATATTATTAAATTCTGTGGCACAGAAAAAAATTATATTTTTGCCCAGTTGGCATAATATTTATTCATTTACACCAGATGGCTATTGTATTGGCTATTGTTATTGTTCTAGTTGACAATCTAAGAGAAAAAAGGTCAGTACCCCTGACTAAATAGTCAGAAATAGCATGTTTTAAAAATTCTTGCAGTTGAAAATCTCTGGTTTAAACCATTAGCTTTTAGAGTAGTTTATTTGTTCTGTAATAATAACCTTAAAAATAAAGTTCAGGGAAATATATTATCAGATGTCTAACTTAATACTTTTGAATTATATGATGACACAGAAAATAAGAGTTAAATATTTGTTTTCTCCAAATTGATCACTCTGGCAACATGGTTTTTTAAAAAAACATTCCATTGAACTTGACAAGGTTAAATCTATGTAAAATGGGAATGTTTTTTTTTTTTTCTTTTCTTTTTATTTTCCTTCTCTTTGCCAACATCTCTAATAGTACAAACAGGTGGACATTTAATTTCAAATAGAGTTTACAATTGTGGGGAGCCTAAAGCAATACTTTGGCAGAAGGAGGCAAAACTGTAGTGGTTAAATCATTGCTCGGCAGCTGAATTCAAAGACCCGTCTGGTCACGGTGTCATGGTGGGTGTATTGACAGTGTGTGAAACTCCCATGGAAGGATGCAGGGAGGCAGGAATGGCATTTCAGAACGTCAAGTAGACATCCCAAGAAAATTTCAATATGGACACATCAACATTTAGGACGCTCTATCCCTAATACTTTACCATAAGACAACTGGCTATTTTAAAAGTGAAGTTTCAAAAATCATTAGAGGCTTTAAGGAGGATACACTTAAAAAAAAAAGTTGAAGAATTAAATTTCAGGAAATATGAAATGAGAACAGCCCTGGGGGTCTAAAGAAGGGTAACTCATGAAGATTTGTTTATGTTACTGCTGTTGTCATGTATTCCTCCATTTAATTGTGCTCCTTGTAGTAATTTCTGCAGCACAATGCAATTGGCTAACTTGTTTCTGCAGTCAAGCTCTAGGCCAGGGATAGGGGGTGAGTAGGTCAGCTTGATCTACAGAAGTACCAAGGTTGCCTGTTACAGGGCAGATTTAAAAAGTGTAGTACCCTTACCAAAAGATAATTGGGTTTGCTAGGCAGGCACATACAATAAATGCCCACCTCACACACTGCATTTAAGGCATCATTGAACAAAAATGAAGACCCAAGCATAAGCCAAATGCATAAAAGAATGAGTCTGTTAGTGTCAGCCTTTAGATTTTACTAACAGAGTTTAATAACATTCATAAGAAAGTAGTGGTGAGGAAGCCTTCTATGTTTGGTAATGAGTGCTAATGAAATTTGATTTTTGTTCCATTAAAATGAAGTGAGCTCTGTTCCTAATTTGATCACTTGTAACCTTAATAGCAAAATCAAATAGAATAATGGAGTGGAAGATGAATATAATAATACATGGTATCAAGGTTGTAACTTGCAACTGTTAACAGAATCAGTCAATGCACTAAAACAGGCTTCTCTAATCTAAATGCAGCCACACATGCCCTAGAAGTTTCTATGCCTCAAATCAGCATTGTTAACAGAACTTTCTTCAATGAGGGAAACATTCTATATTTGCATTGTCAAATATGATAGCTGCTAGCCATATGTGACTAATAAGCTCTAAAAATCTGTCTGATATGACTGCAGAAACCAAGTTTTATTTTATTTCATAACTAATTTAATTTAAATAGCTACAAATGTAGATTGACTACAATATTGGACAGCAGAGACTTTGAGTGTTTACTTTCATCTGGTAATCATACCAAAACTAGAGACTCATACAAAAAAAAAATGATATTTGCTAAGGAATTCAAGAAATATATTGCCAGAAAAAGAAAAGGATTATTTCTATCAGTGTTCTGAGTAGCAAACAGTAGATTATACACCAACAAGATCATATAAAATATTGAGGGATACAGATGCCACATCTTGTCTGCTGATTCTTGGGCACTGGATTCTAGAAACTCTGTCAAACTGTTTCCCAAAGGGGTTGTGTCTGCTGTCACTTTGGCATTTTGTATTGATGTCTCCTGTGCATATAGCCACATTTGTGGTCCATGTTGCATGGCAGCATTGTAGTTGTGAGAAAACCTACGTAATTGAGTTTCTATGTTTTATCTTGGGATGTACAGACTCAAACGTAAATTTAGAAGGGAGCTAGTTCCCCCAAATCACTGTTTACAAACATGAGTAAATCTTCACCATAGCCTCAGTCACCATACCCTGAGCGGTATTCCTGCAGATGTTACACCTTTTATATTACAAAGATTCAATTATATATGCTGGGTAAAGAAGAAAAATTAGTGTGAAATTTAAAAAATCCATCATCTTTTAGGCAAACATGACTGCCATTCTATTCAATAAGTGTAAGCCCTGGTGTGAATGGCAATATGAACCCACTGTTATCTTCTTTGATGCCTGTTTCCTATAGCTCTCAATGTGAAGTATCTTGCAACTTTGATTATGGCTAATGTCTAAAGATATATATTTTTTATTCCACTTGGTTCCTAATAAGAGCTAAACACTCACAGAAACCTGCTTTCTTATATACAGAGATTTCATTTATCTTCAAATTATTTGGTTGATTGAGAGAAATGATGACTTTGTCATTTCTGCAGGCTCAGATGATCCAGATAATCTGACGGATCAAAATTAATGAATATTTCCACACTAAGCCTTAAAGTTTTCATCCTTTTCCATCTCAGAGTCTTGTCCTTCACATATCTATCTATGATTAAGATTTAAACTTTTCTGGGGATCTGGCATTTTAAGATTAAATCCTAGACCTGTTTTTTTTTAACTTTGTCTTCTTTTTGGTTGCAGGAGATTAACTTTTCCTCATAACGCTCCCAGGAGACTATCACAGATAGTCTTTAGTCTTTAAGGACACATTAATCATTCTCAGCCTATTATTGTGTTTCTCAAAACATGAGTTGCCCTTAGCAAAAACCACCCCATTTTCATTGTTCCTATAATTACTACTCTCACATAAGTCCCAAACACTCAATACAATCCACCTTCTAGAGCATTCCTTCCACCAGTACTCTATCTCAGTTCAGTATGACCAGGGAAAATTTTACAGTCATAAGCTACTTTGTTCCATAGGTTCTCTGTCATCTCCAACACAGCATCTTCATTGCCTGCCATAAAGCACACATTTTGGATCCAGAATCTCATTCATGTAATTTTTCTCTGATCATTTGTAGAACTAATAATTGTTACCTGGATTCCCCATAAATTATACTCTGTAGTGGAGACTATCTTGGATGTATATTAGGAATTTTCACCAGGACCAATATTTGTTTGTCTATATCAGACTGTCTTGTTTACTTTTATGTTGTCCTTTCTCCTCATGTACCTGGGTGTGTGTGTTTGTGTGTGTGTGTGTGTGTGTGTGTGTGTGTGTGTGCGTGAGAGAGAGATGAGAGAGAGAGAGAGAGAGAGAGAGAGAGAGAGAGAGAGAGAGAGAGAGTGAGCACTGTAAGTTTTTCTCCCTAGATCCACAAGAATGGTAAATTTCTCACTTTGCCCTATCAATCTCTCAGCAGTCCACTGTGGAATCAGGAAATGTCCTCAGGACTGAGTCATGCCCAAATGCTCAGCCCACCTCCCTGGATTGCTGTACTACTTATTAGTCCCCATATCCTGGCATTGTCATTCTTCACTAGTTTGTTAACTCTGATGCCTTCAAGCAATTTTTTAAAATGTTTTGTACAGCCTCTCTAATAATTTTCAGAAGATAAGCTTATGAAAATTATTTAATCCAACATTAATAGAAATCTAAGATGGTGGCTTTCAAAGTACATTTATATTGTAATTGACCTTCCAAGTACTGGTCTTAAGGACTTATGGGTGAAGCTGTGTTGTACTTATAATCATACAGCTTAAAATGCCACAGTACAAATGTGAAGAAATGCACATTCTGAAGATAAAAATCTACACTGTATATGCTACAGTTTGTCCTGGAACATTGTATGCGCATATGTTTAATAGTCACCAAACAAGAAAAATATATTTTGTGAAACACACATCTTACATGTGTGAAAGGTAGCTATGACATACTATTTAGAAAACTAAATTGTGTTTGAGTAGTTGAGATTTTGAAGAAGTCCAAAGCAAATAAAAAGAAATGGTAGGGAACTATCATTCTAAAGTAATGTTTTTCTCTGCAAGAATGTGATATGGTTTTCTCTTTGAATTACGCTGAAGAGTGTTGTCCCTGGTAATCAAATAGAGAAAATATTATCAGTGGCATTTCTATTTTTCTTTGGTGAATAGGAAAAAAGTGTTTTGCTGACTTGAGATGTTTTTGCTTTTAACTAGTCTCTCTTACCTAACTCCTCAAATACTACCATAAATTTTTTTTAAAGATAGAAATCAAAGAAAGATGCATTTCCCTTGTATGTCATAGGGAAGAAAAAAATCAATGAAAGTGTAATCTTTGGGAGAGAATAAGGCAAGGTATCTGCTGATTCCTGGTTGGTGTAGTTCCAGAAAGGCTAAATAATGTAGATACTAGAATGAGGCAAAGATTCAGAAAATAATATTGTAGATATATTATAGCATGGAGAGAGGGGAAATCTTTATGCTTATCATATTTATCCATTAGTTCTTTTTAACAAGCATATCCTATTCATGTGCCTTTCTTTTCCCTCCTAAACTCCCATCACCTTTTTTATTTATGTAAGGTTTTATATGATTAACTCCTTCAGTTTAACCATAACAAATGTTTATTGAGTACATATATTTGTTCAACAGACAAGTAATATAAAATAAACCTCTGAGAACCTGGTTTTAATTCAAAATGCAAATGCAATGCATGGCACAAGGCCAGGCACCCAATAACAGAAATCATTCATTCTTCACTACATCCATCACCATCGTCATCATTATAATCCTTATCATTTGCTAGCTATTGCTGTTGGTGTCATGATTAATAGGACATGGCCCCTTTCATCAAATGGGAGAGGGAAGTTAGCCAGTGTTTGAAACATTGAGAGCAGTGATAAATGCATTGCCTGACCTTTCTGAGAGACTAATGGGGGTATTCAGTGCTCTTGATGGCACTAAGTTCTAGAGCAGTGGTTCTCAACCTTCCTAATGCCTAATGCTGTGACCCTTTAATACAGTTCCTCATGTTGTGGTGACACCCAACCATAACTAAAGCATAGCTATTAATCACAAAAACAAAACAATATATAATTATATATGTGTTTTCTGATGGTCTTAGGGGACCCTGTGAAAGGGTTGTTCGACCCCCAAAGGGGTCGCAACACACAGGTTGAGAATCACTGTTCTAGAGAAAGGAAAGAGCTTTTCAAAATTACCAGATTACCTTACAGTATGCCTGTGCAGGAAACTTTAAGCAATTTAGATTTATGCTATTGTAAATCAGTTCCAGGGCGGCATGGCGTGGGGTTGAGCTGCAGTCATGGGTAAGTAAGGTCAGGAAAGGTGGACTATGCCATGCAATGCACTCGCATTTGCTGTTATGGGGGCTGGTGAGGAACTGATTTCGAAGGATTTATCTCTTCCAAAACCCAAAACTAAAGTAAGATGAAAGATTAACCTGAGTCAGATTCCAATTATTTGAGATGTAGGGTGCCCTTCACTCATCCATATTCATCAGTTTTTCAAAGTGGTCATTCAGTCTCATCTATTTCTTAATTATTTCATAAAGCTGCTCAGTTTCTCTGGTGTCCCCTAACATAAACACACAGAATATAACCTTAGCCTTTAATTCCATTCCTACATTTGTTTTGTTTTGCTTTGTTTCAATGTTGGCAAGTATAGTTTTCTCACATAGACTGTAATATCTCTGAGGGTTACATCTTCAACAAATTTATTAATAGAATAGTACAGGTAGGTGAGGCCTTAGAACTCTTGGAATCCTGTTTATTCATTAAATAGCAAACTGTGGACCAGAGGGAATAAATGATGTATCTATATGCACACAAGCAGCTTTCAGCAGAGCAAGAAGAGAATAGCTTTCTGTCAAGTTTCTAAACTGTATACTTTGTACTTTCTCCATGTCCCCGTGTTGTTAAGCATCTCATATTTGCATATAGCCACAGTCATATTTAGAGGCAGGTAGTATCAAGGCTACATACTATCAGCATGGTTTATGACTAACTGAACATACTGACTTTGATTACCTTGCAGTTTTATTTCTCAGATTTTCCCACTATAAAGCCATTTTTTCCCCCTCATTCCCACACTGTACTCTTTGGAAGGAAGTCACTACACAAAGTGCAGGAACTGAGGAATTATGCTTTCTCTCCTTTAGGAGTATCCATGTACTTATTTGGAATTATTAATTGGAAATCTGTCTCTTTTTGCCCGTTGTTAATTTATTCAATCATTTATTTATATTGATATAAATTGATATATCTTTATAAGTATTTCTTCTATACTTTGGATAATCATTGAATATGTATTAATATATTTTTTGTTTTATTATTAGAATTATTAAAGTTTTTCCTAGTCTTTTTAAGTATATGATAATGCCTATACATTTTCTAAGTTTTTATTCAATATTTGAAAATATTTTAACATTTTAATACATTTTGAGCCAATTAATTATAATTTTTTTTAATCCCAAAATGATGTCTGCAGATTAGAAAACATGAAGGAACTATCATGTATTCATTGTTAACTAGAAATGCTCTTAAATCTTCAGTGTTAAAATATAGCATTTAATGTTGTAAAAGGTAGCAAATATAATTTTATTTTGAATAGAAAGATTATATTAGGAACAAAATAATTGTGTAATGAATGTATTTTTGAATAAATTTTTCATTTGAAAATTAACTGATTTTTATCATTTTAATTCACACTATTGATCCAGAAAATAATCATTAAATACTCAGTATGGTCCCTGCCCTTGAAGAGCTCATAATAGAGAGAAATAAAATAAATAATTGTTTCTACAGTGTGCTAAATGCTATAACAGAAAATATTCCTGCCAACAATCTTTAAACTCTTTTAAAGCTGGGTACAGGTATATATTAACAAGATGAAATGTTAGTAATGTTTGATAATGATTTTAATCAAAGCAAAAAGATCTCTTGTTGCTACTGTTGTTGCTATTTTTTCTTCTAATTAGAACATAGCTTGTTTTAGATACTTGATGATTTGTTCAATATATGAGTGAATGGATAGTTTAGTTTTCATGCAATTAAATGTCATATTTCAGACAATTAAAAATTGCAGGTCAAATACAAAAGAAAATTGACCAAAGAGTTTGCTAAGTTCTTATGTAACTTATTAGTTTTTTAAACCTAGTTTATTTATTTCAGTTGTTCTGCTATTTTAAAACATTTTCCCCAAAACACTTAATTAAAGCCCTCCTTATTAATCCTTCAAACTTGTGCACGCAAAAGGATTTAATCTTTGCAGTTCTCATAAAAAACAAAAAAACAAAACAAAACAAAAAACAAAGGGATATCACACTGTGTCATGATTTTTAACTTTAATTACAACCATGTTTATAACTGATAACATACAGGATAAGTTGAGGGAACAAGGGGATGTGAAGGAATTTATAATTTTGTCATGTATCACAGATCAGCTAGCAGCTGAGTAGGGTTCATATTTCACAAAGTTTACTGTTTCACACAATAAAACATGAAAATTTATTACATACACATGGTTTTGAACATTAAAAGACACTTTTTATATTATAACCAAAATAATACAAAGTATAAATATTTATAAAGATTGTTTTGTGTACATATTTAACAGGGATGTATTATAATATTCTAAGAAGTGTGGAAAGTAATGCATTTCACCTTGCCCAACTCAAGGAGCCTTTCATCACTTTAGAAATAAAATGGAGGATCTCTTGTTACCGATACTCTCTGAAGCATCATGGCAGATTACAATAGTCTTATATGCTTTCTGGAATCTCTTAAAAATAGTAAGGTGATGTCATCCTAAATACTTGCAGACATGACATTATGTATTACTTCTCTTTGTGATTATGGAATTAGCTTCAGTTTGAAGTTCAAGTAAGATGTGTGACTTTTTAAAAAAAATTATGGTGTAGTGTTGAGATTATTCTCATGAAGGCCAAATTAATTTCCAATTTTTCTGTTAAACGAAAAATGTTTTCCTGCTTAATCCAAGTTCCCTTTCCCACATGGCTGGCACAGAACTACAAGAGGAGCTGGTATAGATGGTCAGGACTGAGGATGGAAGCACCAAAAATGAAATTACTTGGAGCAAGCAGATATACCATATTTATAGTGTAAGTTCTAATAATGGAGATAAAATAATGTTTCTGTTGTTTTACTCATAGCAGCCATTGTCATAGTTTAATGATAGTTACTATGTACTATGAACTTCCTTATTATGTACCAGGTACTTATGTTTATTGGCAATTTTAAGGCAGTGTGATGGTAGGTACCTCATGCTCACTATCTCTACTGCAAACAACCTTGATAAATATGATATATTACTCCAAACAATGATAGAGTTGAATAAATTAATTTTGTTTGTCCCTTCATAACTGGTTTTGAATTCTCTCAGCTCCCTGAACTCTAAAATGGGGAAGATTTATGGATTAAATCGTCGTCGTCGGCAGCCGTCCGTCTCGAGAGACGATGGTGTAGCTTCTTAAGGGTCTATCTGCACCGCCGAGAATGGCTGTGCAGTCCGACTCGGGAGTGACACGGTATCTGTCTCCTCCCGTGTTGAATCGACATCTTGCGATGACGCTGGAGTGTCCTCTCCAGTGGAGCTGAAGCTACAGAGCCTGGGCAGGGTGATATGGAGGGTCTGCTGTTGCCCATGCAGCAGACCCCCCCTCTCTTCGCAGCTGAAGGATCCAAGGGAAAGACGGAGTCAATACAGCTTGGCTTCAGGTGCGCCGCAGGAGTTGCCGGTGTTGACTACAACGTCGAACCGCCTTAGGGACTCCGGCTCCGGATTTTCTGTCGGGGTTTACTCCCTTAGCCTTTCCCCTGAAGAGGTATGCCGCAAGGCAGCTGAGGTTTTTTGGAGTCAGAGTTTTCCTTCTCTGATGTGCCCTGACTGGAAGATCGAACCAGCGACACTTAGCTCACAGGCTGACTGAGCCAAACCAGCCAGGGGGTTATGGATTAAATACATCAATGATAATTATCTCAATAAGTACTAACACCTATTATTATTGTTGAAGTTATTATTATTGTTTAATAGATGAGAAAACTATCAAAGAAGACAACTTGACTAAGATTTCATAGCTATTAAATGTCAGGGTTGAGATCTGAACATATATCTTGTCTAGATCCAAAGTCAAATCTAAATGACCAAATAGAAAGAAAGTTTAAAATGAGAATTTTATATATAAACAGGAGTTGAAATCAAGGGTAAGAATTTCTTAAGGAATGTAATTGCTTGTGACCCTGTTAAAAAGACAGCATTGTCCTTTGTGTTTAATACATTTTATTTTGAGGTTTGGAGCTTCTCTGTGTAGGTATACCAGATTGATTTAAAGGTTAAGAATGAGAACAGTTGGTAAAAATCTAATTTTCTTTATATTTGTTAACTTACAAACTGTTTGATAGCTAAAACCTTTACAGAGGTTTTGAGGTGCTAAATGTCTTGGTGGTTGCTTCCAGTAATAGTGGTACGATCTTGGAATATAGGAATTGTAATAGTACAGTGCTGGTTTTTCAGAGCAATTATTAAGAATTGACACAATTTTCAGACTCACACTACCATGCACTCTTACTGACCTATCTTTCAATAATTCCCTGACACTAACATTTCTGCATGCTGAAGGAGTCATTCCATTTCCACTGTTAAGGAAATATATTTTATATGGTATAGTAATAAATTCAGCTCACTCTTATTTGTTTCAAAAATACATTTGCCAGTTTTGAAACATTAACAATGTTTTAATGAAATAAATGAATAAAGTGCTCATTTTATTTTTATCAAGATGGAATTTAGGCTCTTGGATAAAATTGATTTCTAAGATATAAGTTCTACTAGGTAGCCCCTGAGATTCTATTAAAATTAGGATTCTTTGAATTCAGAATTCTATATGTTCATATTATATAATTGATTCAAGTTGGTATTTTTATTTTTCTTTAATTTGTATAAAAGTTCCTTTTGGATATAAAATTATATTTTTGAAATATAGTTACTAAGATCTAGGAATAGGTTGTAATGGTCAATTTTTAAAAAATAAAAATGAAGTAATGCTAAAATATTTTTTATTTCACCTGCCACAAAATATTTGTAAGGCCTACAAGAGGAAAGGTGATGATTAAGGTTTTTAAGCTATCATTTGCATGCATGACTTTTTTTATCTAACAAGATCCAATTTAACGCGAGTAACAATATATTATCTCTGCTTTCAAATGAAACAAAACAAAAATGTACTAAATAGAGTGGCATTTTCTACAATAATTCTAACCAAATTTGTCCTCAATTTATTGAGTAAAATGAAGATCCCTTTGAGTACAGTACATAAGATGACAGAGTATATGGTTTGAAAATGATGAGAAATTTAGTTTTGGACATTATTTTGAGATCTCTATTAGAGTATGAGTATGGAGTTTGGAGGAAAGGTTCAGATGGAGAATCTGACTTTTGTAATATTTACATTGTAAATGAGATTTCAAATCAGTAAGTAACATAAAGAGAAATATTGAATGTATACAGAGAAAAGAGTAAACATAAGGACTTAACTCATTGTATCCCAATTTTTAAAGTTCAAAGATATGAAGAAATACTAGCAAAGGAGACATAGAATTTAGGTAAAGAAAATCCTGGCAAGTGTTGAGTGTGGAAGGACAATGATATTTTTTTTAAAGAGGAAGAAATAATCTATTGTATAAAAATGCTGCCAATAATTCAAATAAGATGAGTATGGAGAATTGACCATTGGGTTTAGCAATCTGGTCATTCATAGTGCAGTTCAGGAGTGTGATAGTGATAAGAGACTGATTAGAATGGATTCAAGTGTGAATGAAAGTCAAGAAGTATAAAAGACAGTAAAGAAAGCTTAATTTAGATTTTTCCCCCCCAAAAGCAAAGTACTTTATTTAACCTCTGATTTTTCCTATTTGTAATAAACCAAAAGTATTTATCACTGTGATATCCATTTGTATAAAAGAGACATCTTTGGTTTCATTATTTGCATTAATCACATTGACCTAGGTAATAGAAATTTATACTTAGTTTTTATACTTGACATAATGTCACACTGTCAACAATTTATAAATTAACTAGTATAAGTTTTAAAATATTAACCTTGAAATAATTTTAAAAAGAATCAAGTCAGAAAAAAATTCCATTTCAGTATACTCTTTAACTCTTTAGCATAAAATTGTAAAATATTTCACAGAATGTCATGCTCACAAAATAAAACTTTGCTTTATTTCACTACACTGAGATACCTTGGTAGATTGATACATAAATAGACAGAAAGATACATAATTTACTCCCCACACTGGCCACCAAACTTCGTTTTGCTCTTCTCTATCTCTCACACCTGTTCCCTTGTGCACATTTTTTCTGGCAATGGAAAATTTAACATATTACTAATTTTTATTCTCCTAATTTTTATTGATATATTTTTTCTCTTATTGCAGGTGTATGATTGCTTTTCTTCAACTCAGGTATATACACAGTATATTCACACAAAGGCATGGCTCATACTATTGCAGAGGCAAGGCAATGACTCTTGTATTAGTAGACAACAGAGGATAGAGTACTTAACCTAGAGTTTGGACTCCTAAGAATGAAGATCAGAGCTTCCTTGCCATATGAAACATGAAAGGTAGTATGAACATAGCCTTCTCCTTTCTTCTATGAAATTATGTTTCCATTGGCAAAGTCTTCTCAGTACCATTACCCTCAGGGGGATCATGTCAAGTTGTAAAGCAGAGTTTGTACTTTGAAGTCAGCATGACTTGTACAATTTATTTAATATATCTGAAATTCCAAAATTTTTTTATATAATATAAAGATAATACCACCTTTCTTAGAGGTTTTCATAGCAATTACACAGGCTAATCTGTATAAATACTTTGCATGGAGAATGGCATATTGTAGGTCATTAGGTAATTTACTCTAATACAAGTTATTTTCAGTCATTTAAAATTTGTTCAGTCATTTGACAAAGCTGTTGAGTGCTTAATATGTGCAAACACAATTATGAGTAGTGGAAACACAGCAGTTTAAAAGAAGACAAAATTTTTGAGCTCATGGAATTTATATTATAGTTATTATTCTTTATGTAATTTTGAGTATGCCTTTCTATTTTATTTGTGATTACTGTCTTCAATGCTTTTTTTTTTTATAAATATGTTTGACTGTGGTTCATAAAAGCAACTGTCACTCTGGGGTATGCAATAAATTAGAAAGGAAATAGATGAAACAGCTTTCCCCTTCCTTTCTCTCCTGGTGCAGTTCCTAAATATATGTATTTTTCTTTACCTTTTTCTCTCCTCCAGTTTACTTTAATCATAATAATTGAGCTCAAAACAAGGACATCTTGATAAAGGTTCTCTCTCTTCTTCAGATTGATTAAAATTGTCTTTTTTTCATCTTAAAACTGGTCCCAATAAAGCACAGTTGCATGTTAATATGCCACCATCCAATATCCCAAAGAAATATATAGGTAGCTCTTGACTCAGAAAAAGGTGAAATAGCATTTATTAACATTAAACACCACCCATTCCTATGATTACTTTCAAGAATTCTTCTTTTGAAATTAGCAATATAAGCACAGACACTTTGAGAAAGGGAGGATTTCATGATAGTATTAGATTCTACCCAATTTGAACTTTGAAACTTCCTAACATCTGTGTTTTCACTGCCTCACAGAAGCTGAGCTACAAATTGTGAATCATGTTCAGGCTTTGTTCACATATATGACATAAGGATCTCAGTGGCTGCCACCTGTTGTTGTGTACAGAGATACTGTAAAGGTCTGCTGTCAAAGCCCTGGTTTTTTTTTTTTTTCCCCTCCAGTATTATACTCTGTGCTTATCTGTACCAACCACCTGGCACTCTCCTGCTTTCACAAAAAACTACAGTGGGGCCATCCTCAAAATGAGCCTCCTTATTCCCTGAGAGACAGATGACATAATGTCCTCTCACAGATGGTGTGCGCGGTATACCTTGGTGGAATATCTAATAATGACAAGTACGCAAGGATTAACTGCAAGTTGTAAGACTCACCTTTAATTGTGACACACTAATCTATGCTCTAAAAGCCTAGAGCAAAAAGAATATTTCCAGGTAACAATGTTGGCACTATCGTCTATTTAAAATGTGTCTTGGCAATTGCATTTTATTTCATTGTAACATGTCTAAACAGCTCAAATGTGTGAATGCAGTTGAAAAGCATTCTTATTCCATTGTAAAAAAGAAAACATTAGCTTTGCATGATTATATATTTTAAATGTTATTTAAAATGATTAAGACTTTCATAAATGCTTACTCTAAGAGGAATGTTTTAACTATGAGAATGGCTTAATAAAAAATATATATAATTTTTCAAAAGACTTTTTATATCAGACATATATCAACTTTTAGCTAGGCTCTCAATAGTATGTTGTTTATTTTGAGAGACTGAGGAGTGTTTTTCCTGAAGGACCCATTTTCTATTATATAATAATTAGAAATATCAGCTCTTGGATTTGTGATATAAGAGAGAAAAAAGGTCCTGGTCGGGTCTGAAAATTAAACTAACAAAAAAGCATGCAAATGTATTTAATGTAAGGGGTACATGACATGAGAGTTTCTGTGGGAAATAAAGACCAGGAGAAACAGACTTGAATATTTTATGCTAGGTTTGATGAAGTGTAGACAGTCATGGAGAAAAACCACACAGGTCAAGGACTAGAAGGTACATATTAAACTGGGAGAAATTTAGCAAAACCTGTTAAGATTCTTCTCAATGTCCCTTTGTCTTCAGAAATAAGGAATCTCTGGGCACGTAGAGAGTACCTCTCATCTGAAGGTTTTATGACCTGTTTTAGGAGAGAAAGGAAGGAAAAGAATAGAGTAATCTTTTGCTTCTGCTGTTTTCTCAAACTCTTTTAGCTTAAAATATTCAGTATGCCAAGGTGTCATATTTTGGGGTGGTGTTTTCCACACTCCATCAGTGAAAACATTTTAATGTCATTGTCATCAGATATTACTCAATAGATTTGAACCTAATGTTTTCTTCCAAGGACTACCTTACTCATAATTATATTCAAACCATCCTAGACCAAATTCTTGTCTTTTTTTGGAAGTACAGTATGTTTTGCTAGTATCTCCAGCAATAATTTTTCTTGAAGTTATTTACATGTAAATCCTTTAAACATGACTATTCATTCTGATTAGCATTCCAGCAAGCTAAAAATAATAAACTATAAAATTTTACTCTAATATTCTTTCTGTAATTATGATTATTTGTGCTTCTGACATTATGCTGTAACTCAGAAGTAGGTAAACTGTGATTTTACGTTCAAATTCATTGGACAGTTTATCTGAATCCTCATTTTACTAGTAAGTAAGAAGGTCTTCCAGCCACAGCCAAGCCCTGCTGTCAGCAGTGTGAACACTGTGTTTAGACTAACACAGGAAATACATATTCTGTTATCACTTATTGGCCTTTTATAGCCTTAACTCCTACTATTGTCTAGTCCCTGGAATTTTCCAACTGCTTATGAAGAATATTTCATTTCTTTACTAAATATTTTTATGTAAAACTTACATTTTGATTACAGAAACCAGTTGTTTTTAACTGACCAGAATCTTTTTTTAAAAATTATTATTATTTTGGTAAAAGAATGCTTGTTTTTCTTTGATGAATTACCTCTAATCTATTCTTAGTCCATTGCTTTCAAAACCTTCCTTTGTAGTTCCAGAGATGAATATTATCTTGGTCGTTCTATTCCCAGATAACTCTGTTTAGTTTATATATCATTAACATGACCCAAGATAGGGAAAACTAGAGTCAATCTTAAAATTTTTGTCAAAAATGCCTGGAAAGATTTTTGTTTTTTGGTAAAGCCAAGGGAAGGAGGGTAGAGGGTGTAAGAACACAGCCTTTCTTTATTTGAACTGCCAGTTACTTGAGTCAATATGTTTACTGTATCTTATAAACTATATTCACATCAGATTTCTATATACAAAAATGGTATGCTTACTTTTCTATCTTAGCATTTATAAATTTGAACTCAAATAGTTCTCCACCTTCCCCCATCACTTCCATTTTGTCTGGGAAAGAGAACTTCTATTAACAAGAAGACAATGGCAACATCAACATTATACTTATCGATTTTACCCAAATTTGCATTTTTCTGCATTTAAACTCAACATTAATTCTAAACATTTTAAATTGTTTATGATGTTCACAGTCCTGATAAATATACACAAAGGATGGATCATTGAATTCAGTAACTTCAAAGACAGAAAATGATCAAGAGTTCCAACATCTTCAAAAATTGCTATTAAAAACAAACAGTTTCTGAATTGCATGGGTACTTCCACATTTACCCTCAGTTCTGAGTTAATTTAAATAAAATATTTAGTAACCACTTCTGCTCTTCTCATTATCCAAGAGTTAACACATTAGATGAAACACAGGGGTGGTATGTGTTGAAGGAGATAAGATGTTTGTCACTTCAACAAGGTTATTGATTGAGAAAGATATATACATGTGTGTGTGTGTGTGTGTGTGTGTGTGTGTGTGTCTGTGTATACATGGTTGTGTTATTCAGATTCTTACACCACCTGTTTTTCATGGTCCCAGTGGTTTCTGGAAATATCAGGGGAAACACTTTGTAAATATATGATTTCTAACCATTATTACTAATAGAAAGTAATATTGAATGTAAACTATAATTGAAAGATATTTAAAAATTTAAAAAATTTAAACAAAAAAAAATCAGGTTATCAAAGAGGCAATAGTATATAGAACTTCAAAGAACCAGCTAGGTAAACTCACAGAGAAATATGGTCAGTTATTTACTTTGGTAACATGTAACAGATATGGGAAAACAGATCAAGGTATCATTCCCTTAGTAAATTGTGTGTTAGTGCTTACCACTTCACGAATTATCATAAAGGTTTTAAAAATGTGTAAGTATATACTTATTAACTCTCCTGAAAGTAAATACAGACGCATTTTACCCATTTTTTGGGAACTGTTCTTTTCAGTAAATATTAAGCTGTGCTCCGAAAGCCATGTATCTCTTTGTCTTGCTAACTACTGAGCTATGTGTAAACTTACTTCCCTTCCTTGTCCCATAGATGTGAGGAGTTCATGAATAAAGAGTATCTCCTAAAGCAGGAGCTGAGGCAAAGGCATTTATCCATTTCTGTAACTCAAGGCTGTCTTTGCTCGGGGAATAATAATGAAAGGGTTATTTTGGGATGCAGCTACACAGAGACACCCACATCCTCAACAAATTCAACCCTAAAATGAGATAAGAGTAGGATTTATGAAAAAATCTAAGCAAAAATCTATTCACTGGAGAAAACTTTAGAATATCTCAAAACACTGGGGAAGAGTTTATGTCTTGGTGGTTTGTATTATTGCTAAAGGTGAGTGTACATCTTGGATAGGATGTTTTCTATTTCTTCATTTGTGGAGTTTAACAAAATACATTAAGATGCACATGATGTCTTAATTCTCTGCCACAGAATAGCCTTGACATTTTCTAAGTTAAGACTGAGTAAGGATGAGGTCATAAGGTTGAGGAATTTGGCTGCATGCATGCAAATTGTTTAGAAATATCAAAGGAAAGTATAGAAATGGAAATTTACTTAGGATTTAAAGATTTTATCAAAGGCCTAACTCTTTGTTCTTTAATATATCACTTTAATGAAAATAATTCATTTTTAACTAAATTGTTTACTCATAGTTTGAAATTGTGTTCTGTTTAATTGCTAAATTTACAGCCAATTTTGAAAATTAAATTTTGCAACCTGAAAAAAAATTCAGGTATTTGCATAATAGTGGTTGAGTGAAATGGACTACTCCCAGAAATCATTTGCTTTTTTTAATTATTGAATTTACTGGGATGATATTGATAAGTAAAATTATATAGTTTTCACTACAATTCTGTTATACATCATTTGTACAAAAAACCCCAGAATTAATTATTTAAAAATGTGTATTATTCTGTTTAAACTTCTGTCACCTTCAGAGTACTCTCCATTTGATGCAATGCACCTATTGAGACATTTTTTCCCACTGCGCAAAACAGTTTTTGAACTCGTCAATTTTGATAATTTTAATGCTTCTGCCATTTTTATTTCACCTCTTCCACATCAGCAAAACACTTCTCTTTGAGGACTTTTTTCATCCAGGAAAATAAAAAAGTCACTTGGAGCAAGACAGGGTGAATAAGGAGAGAGAAGCAATGGGGTCTTGACATTCTTGGTAAAAAAGTGCTGAACACTCAGTCCGTGCAGTGTGGGCAGGGCACTTGTAAATCACCCATAATGAAATAGGCAAGTGCATCAGAAAAATTCACTGACTCTGAATGTAGACTCTCATAACAATATCAGCTGGTACACCAATACAGATGGGTTCCTAGAGCACTAACTTAGCAGGGGAAGCTTGTATTACAAGGGGACCACACTCCAGAAAATAATTTTGGTTTTTTTTTCAGTCCCCCTTATATCGTATTGTGTGTTTACTACACAAAGTCTCATTGATTCGGTTCTCCTTCCATTATATAAAGTAGAAAAACAACCACAATTTAAGTATAAAAGAAATGTCTATGCTAATATTTGAAGATACTCAAAACTGAGTTACTTGGTATATTTCCACACAGAAATTTTAAATTGAGGAACTATTAATTACATTTAATAGGCTATATAGGGTATAATTTATTTAAATTTTTCAAATAATTTTATTTATATCAAAACATATTCACATTTCATATTTCAGAAGTGTTATCAATACTCTAGTCTTCTTTTATTCATTAGGGTTCTTTTAGTTGTAAGAGAAAGAAAACATCTGACACAAGCTTAGCAATAAAAAAATCTTATGAGTTCTTTAGGCTGGGCTAATCTAGTGACTCAGATTCTTCTTTCGATGTCTCTCTCTTTGTTTCCCATGGTGTAAAACTTTTATTCTTAGTCAGGGTTTGTCCACCCAAATATATACATTAAGTCTGCTCAGGTTTTTGTGTGTATGTGCCTGCCGAGGAAGGGAGGCCCATTCTCCCCTGGCAGTTAAAAATAAAACTAATGGGAAATAATCCCATTAGTCCTATATAGTTCCCTTTGTTGTCACTGGTGATAGGCATGGCACTTTGATTACTGTAAGAACAACCAGGGAAGTGGTTCCCCAAAGAAATATCAATTAAAAAATAAAAGAAGGGACACTGGGCAAAGAAAATCAACAGGTGTTATATACTTCTCAATTCCTAACAGCTTAACATATACATACATGTTTTTAATAGATGCCACTTCAACCCCCCACCTCACTTAATATAACAAAACTATCTCAACTGCAACTGAAATTACCCCTGCTCAGGAGAATATTCTAAGTTATTTTTTATACTTCTCATTTACCTCTTGTCCTATCTAAAAGACATTTGCAATCATGTGTAATGAGATGTATGGTAATTCAATTGAATGAGAGTTGCCAATTATTAAAAGCCAATACTCACCAAAGCAGTCTCTATTTTCATACAAAATAAAACAAAGTTCAAATGATAAACCTATTTCTTATGCATGAATTTTACTTTTTATTAACATGAATTTCACAATGCAAATATCAATGAATAAACGAAAGACAATTATTTAAAATGCTGGATGTTAACTTACATATATGTAGGAGAATTGACTATGAAGTTGGTGTCCCTGACCAAAGGCAAAGCTGGACTTTTTAAAAAATTGTTGTTCTGATACAGTTGTCCCCATTTTTCCCCATTTCTCTCCCCTGCACAGCCCACCCCACTCTCACAGTCAATCCCCACACTGTTGTCCTTGTCCATGGGTCATTTATAGATGTTTCTTGACTAGACCCTTCTCCTTCTTTCCCCTCTTGTCCCCCTCCCCTCTGATCACTGTCAGTCTGTTCCTTGTTTCCATGCCTCTGGCTCAATTTTGCTCATTTGTTTGTTTTATTCGTTAGGTTCCTTTTATAGGTGAGATCAAATGGTATTTGTCTTTGGTCACCTGGTTCATTTCACTTAGCATAATACTGTCCAGTTCGATCTATGCTGTCACAAAAAATGTAGGAGTTCCTTCTTTCTTTCTGCTGTGTAGTATTCCCTTGTGTAAATATACCACAGTTTTTTGATCCACTCATTTACTAATGGGCACTTAGGCTATTTCCAGCACTTGGCTATTGTAAATAACTCTGCTATGAACACATGGGTGCATAAGTTCTTTTGAGTTGGTGTTTCAGGATCCTTTGGCAGTGGGATTGCTGACCAAAAGGCAGTTCCATTTTTAGTTTTTTTGAGGAAATCCTATACTGTTTTCCATAATGGCTGCACCAGTCTGCATTCCCACAAGCAGTGCACTGGGGTTCCCTTTTCGCCAGCACTTGTTTGTTGATTTGTTAATGATGGCCATTCTGACTGGTGTGAAGTGGTATCTCATTGTGGTTGTAAATTGCATCTCTCTCTGATGGCTAGTGATGTTGAGCATCCTTTCATATGTCTATGGGACATCTGTATGTCCTCCTTGGAGAAGTGTCTTTTTATGTCATTTACCCATTTTTTAATTGGATTGTTTTACTTCCTGGTGCTGAGTCATATTAGTTCTAGAGAAATCTATAGATTCTGTGCAATCTCTATTAAAATACCTATGACATATTTCATGGATTTAGGACAAATATTTCAAAAATTTATATGGAACAAAAAATGACTTTGAATAGCATCAGTGATCGTGAGAAAGAACAAAGTAGGAGGGAAAACAAACCTTGATATCCAACTATATTACAAGATCACTGTAATCAGAACAGTCTGGTACTGGCATAAAAACAGACACATAAATCAATGGAACAGAATAGAGAGCCCAGAAATAAACCTATGTCTCTATCATCAATTAATATTTAACAAAGGGATAGAAGCATAAATTGGAGTAAAAATATCCTCTTCAACAAATGCTGTTGGGAGAACTGGACAGGGACATGTAGAAAAATGAAACCAGGCCACCAACTTAGACCATACACGAGAATAAACTCAAGATGGATGGATAAAAGACTTAAACATAAGCCATGATGCCATAAACAAAAAGGGCTTCATTAAATTAAAAAGTTTCTGTACAGCTAAAGAAAATATCATCAAAATGAAAAGGGAACCAACCATACAGGAAAATATATTTGCCAATGATACCTCAGAAAAGGGTTTGATCTCCAAAAGCCAGGCCTTTTAAAGACAAATTCTAAAAAGTTTAATTAATAAAAGAAGTGATTGGTTTGTTTAATGAATCATTGATTTGTCATATGGGTTGCCCTATATCTCTGTGTAAGCTCTTTATTATTTCACCAAGTCCATTGAATTGTGTTTTGTTTCTTCCCTAAGATCTGTGTGAATCCATCTGGCCTATTAGGCTGTAGGTTTTTAGTTTAGTTTTTTGTTTTGTTTTAGGAACCAAGTCCATGTGTGGCTTGTTCTCAACTTACGACAGAAAAGTCAAACTGCAGCAGAAAGCCAAACAAATGTGGAGGCCAGCACTGCAGTCAGGGACTATCTCTCTATCTGTGTATTTAAAATATAGCTGTGGCTGATTTCTTATTATGTACCTGGCACTACGGCAGAAATAAGTATTAATAAGTAATAAGGTAGCTTTTGTTCTTGCACTCATGGAGTTTACATAATAGTAAGAGAGCAAATAACATTGATTTAGCTCTATCCCCTGTGCTAGGTAGGGACTATTTTGAATTTATTATTATGAATAATATTTATAATAACCCAATGAGGAAAACACTGCTTTATTCTGATGAGCCAAGAGATATCTTTAGTCTATTTTACTAATCTCATTTAGTATATTACATAGAAAACTGGTTTAAAATAAAATGCTACACAGCTGAATCTTTATATATAGGGCTATGTTTAGATTGATTTAATTATTTCATGCATATGTTTAGTATGGTGTTAAGACCGGCAAGCATAAAAAAATATACCTTATTTATATTTTAAGACCATATGTCTTTCTTTTCCTTGCTTTTTCTATTCACATTTCTTTTCTAAAACATGTCTTGGATTTTAATCAATTTTATTCTTCAGAAATTATCCTTTGGACTAAGGTATGACTAACTAATGGATATGACTTTAGCTAAAGCCTTAAAGGTATTTAAAGAATGAAGCATATTAACTCAAGTAACTTTATGCAGTATTTTAGTTGGAATAAACTTGATATATTTTACTCTCTAAACAAATCTATGTAATATTAAGCTGTGTTTTAAAGAAAAATTTGTATTAATCATTCCCTGTACTTAGTATTTCTTGAAAAGTTAAATCAACACTCAATAAATTTTCTATGTTATATGAAACAATTAGCATGAACAAACATGACAAATAATTTTACTTCAATCTACCTAAAATTTTTTTAAGTTTAGTTTGATTCTGGGAAGAACATATACATGTGAATTGGCCATGTAATTTTTCCTGGCATATTTATAATAATCTAATTATTGTGTAAACAACAATAAAGTGCAAATGCTTATAAAAAGCATTTCAAAAAGAATTGAAATGTACATGTTATGTTGTCTTTGCATTGGGATTGAAATTAATAAAATCTGCTAAAATATAATTTTTTAAATTTTGATAAACTGATAACAGTTAAATGATATATAAAATTTCTTGTTCAGAATTTCTTTCATGTGAAAATCTACTTATGTATTACCAAGCAAAATCGAAACAAAATTCTCATTAACTGAAATACACTTGACCCTTGAACAGTAGGGGTTTTGGGGGCCCCAACCTATATGCAGTTGAAAATCTGCGTGTAGCATTTGACTCTTTACTTAACTACTAATAGCCTGTACTGTTGACTAGAAACACGTATTTTGTATGTTATATATTATTATATATTGTGTTTTTTAAAATAAAGTAAACTAAGAAAAAGAAAATGTTAAGAAAATCATTAAGAAGAGAAAATACATTGGTAGTAGTTACCAAAAAAAACCTTCATGTAAGTGCACCCATGCAATTCAACCCCATGTTGTTGTAATTGAATGTGTATCATATTAATGGAAAACATTGCTTTTAATTTGTCAGGGCTTAATAATAATTTCATTTTGAGTATCCTAGGCTCAAATTACTCATATATTTAGCTTAATGTGATGTTATATATTTTAATATGAATTGCAAGGCATGGATAAAAGTAGTAGATCCATTATTTGCCAAAACAATAATGCATCCATAGTTCAGCGTTGATTGCACTATCTCAATCCACTAGAATAGCACTCTTAAACTTGAGATGTATAAAGACATACTGCCATTTGTGACAGTGTGGGTGAATTTAAGAGTATCATTCCAGATGAAATATGTCAGATGGAAAAAGTCAAAAAACATATGATTTCACTCATATGTGGTATATAAAAATGAAAGCAACAAATGAACAAACATGACAAACAAACAAACAAACAAAATATCATAGACACAGACAGCATTATAGTGTTCGGTTACCAGAGAAAAAGAGGGCTTGAGGGAGATAGTAAGACTTGAAGGGAGTCAAATATATGGGGACAGAAGGAGATTTGATGTTGGTAGTAAACACAATGCAATACACAGATGAATTGTACACTTGAAACCTTTATAATTTAATTAATGATACCCCAATAAATTAAAAAAAAACGTTTAAAGCAATTTTCTGGTGATTTCAGCCTAAAGAATCTAATCTAAATATTTTACATTAAAGAAGTTTGGTGACCAGTCTTGTTCAAAACCACTAGTAAGTTACTATGTCAGTCATTTTATTTGGCAGTAAAGATCTGGTAATAAATTTCAAATACAACCCAGATTTGGAAAAGTGAGTCAACGTCACCTTTCTCTATTTAGGGATAAGTTATGAAGGGAGACCATTTTATCCATTTCTTAGTATGAAGTATGTTAGTATATTGCTTCTTGCTACTTCTCCTTTGAAATAGCATAGTGGTGAGGAAAGACACATGTTCTCAAGTCCTAATTTTGAAAAAAATGTAGACAAAAGACAAAGTTTACATAACTTCTTAAGATCAAATAAATAGGATGAGACTGTAATTTAAGTTTTTTTTTTTTTTTAATTTACTTTAGAGAAGAGGGAAGGGAGAGAGAGAGAGAAACATCAATATGCTGCTCTACTTAATAAAACGATCATTGATTGGCTTTTGTATTTTCCCTGACCAGGGGTCAAACCCACAATATTGGAGCATCAGAGCGATGGTCTAACCAATTGAGCTCTCCCTCCAGGGTTTAAGTGATCTTATAAATTCATTCCTCCCTTCTATAATTGATACCAACTTACATCTTCTCGTGCTGGATGTATCTGTATCTGTATTCCATACCTTTAACATACATGTATGGAATATTTATACATGGATAACTCCTCACTTAAGTATATAGCTCTAATATGTGATAAATATTAGACAGTCCATATACAGCTGTTGGATTCAAAACTGATTTTTGAAATAGAATTATGTTGTCAGTATATTTATGTGTTGGATTTTTAAAGATTCCTTTTTCCTCTACTCAGGTACTTTTGCTAATTTATTTGAACCCAAATAGTGGGTTTATTTCGATACGAATCACTGGCTTTCACCATGTTTTACACATTCAGACTACGCACCGTCCTTCATATTTTTCAACCATGTTTGCCATGATTACAAGGAATGACAGGTGGGAGAGTTTGAATGATGTGTAAATCCCTCCTGACTGCTGAAAAACCAGTAGGACATCAAAGCTTCCCTATCAGTTGGCTGTAACAGTTTTATTGCTTACAAGTCTTAAAGATACATTGGCATCATTTTGTTTCGAGCAGAGAAGACATCAAAGCATATAATAGGATCAGCCAGTTCAATGTATTCCTTGAGGGATTTATATACTCCATAAAGACGGTAAAGCAAGACAGATTTGTATAACACACAAGAAAGATTGTTTTATTTTTCAAGGTTTTTAAAATAGAATTAGCTTTATAAAACTTCTGCAACAATTGTTAGTGCTTATACATACTCTTAGCAATAGAGATGTACCTGCAAAGCAAGCTTAAAGTACTAGAAATATTCTTTAATTTTCCTTAGTTGATAAAATATTATAAATAACAGTTTTATAATAAAGTCTTTTCTAAGCATTCTGGTAATTATAGATTTTGGAAAAAGGACTCATAGACATGCACATGGACAGCAGTGTGGTGATTGCTGGGGAAAGTGGGTATAAGAAAACTAAATGGTAATGTAAAAAATGCAATAAGGATTAGTAATACTAATAAAATAACTATCACTCAAAAAAAAAGAATTTCAAGATGTACTGTAAGCTACAGTAATTAAGACAGCATGGTATGCATCAAAGAATAGACAAGTAGTTCAATGGAACAGAATAAAGACCTCAGACTTAGAACAACAGTCAACTGATCTCTGATGAAGGAACAATAGCAATTTAGTGAAACAAATGAATCTTTTTTTTTAGAAAGTAGTATTGAAACAATGGGGAAAAAATTAATAGATTTTTGGAAAATGACAATGAGAATTATTGGTACTTGATATTATTTTATTAATAGCACTAAAAGGATTATATTCTTCATAAAATATATGTAAAATTTTTATAACTAAATGTTATCACTTTTTAAATATATCTTTATTGGGAATACATTGGTTAATAAAATTATATAAGTTTTAAGTGTACAATTCTATAATACATCATCATTATATTGTATTGTATGCTCCCCACCCTAAGTCTAGTCTCCTTCTGTCACTATCCCCCTTTCACCCCCTTTTCATGCCCCATCCCACTTTCCTTCTGGTATCAGTATAGTGTTGTCTGTGTCTATGAGGTGTTTTTCTTTTTTGTTTTTGTTTTTGGCTTAATCCATTCACCCATTTTACCCAGCTCCCCCACCCCACCCTCCCCTCTGACAGCTGTTATTACTTTTTAAAAGCTTTTACTAATATAATGGAAGGTGTTAAAGATATTCAGTGGTTCTGAATATTTTCTTTCTGTTTATTATTGAGAATTAGCATCTTTTGCATTTTAGATTGGAAAATGAAACATTGTAAACATTATAAATAAATCTATTTCCTTGATATAATATAGAAATCTCTAGAAATAAATTCAAGAGACTGGTGTCAATTCTGGACTTTTTAATTTTCTGGATAGAAAATTGGCCAAATCATTTAATTCTCTTTGTCCAAGCTTTCTCTAACATATAGTGATAGACTAAAGTGATTTTTAAAGTTCTTACAGTGTGCTAGAAACCCTTAAATATTTGAAAATATCAGGATATTATTATTGTTGGTTACATGTTCATAGGTGCCATCTGTGCATATTTCATAATCAATTTTAAAAGCACACTTGTTTGAGCAACAGCAAGATATACTGGAACAATCATGACCTTAGAATTGCATTAGTCTAATTATGAATTCTGACCCTCCTACCATTATATATATATATATATATATATATATATATATATATATATATATATAATAGTTAAATATATTAGGGAAAATTTAACCACCTTGAATCTCAGTTTTAATTCTTAAGAATAGTAAAGAAAATTCTTATCTAGTAATACTGTTAAAAAGTAATGAGCTACTGTATACAGTGGTTATACATGGAATACTTATTATTAATTTCTGAATGATACTTTCAAAACCATCTATGTAGTGTGAATATATTTTAATACTAGTAATAATGAAAATGTTCCGAAGTACTTAGTGCAGCGTTTAATACAGACTGTATGCCCCTAAGTGATTTCAACTCTTGTCATTTCTCTTTGAGGTGTTTTGAACACATTTGTTTATTATAAAGACATCAATTTTTATCACTGTTGCCATTTCACATAGACCTGATATTTTTAGGCAAATATAAAATAGATCTAACCACCATCAATAAAATTGTGAAATTACTAAATTTTTAGTCCTGGTTATGATGTTTGATTTGGGAAGAACATTTTGAATTATAAGCATCATTGAAGTTGCTGCTGGCAATTCTCAATCTTTTGTTATATAAATTAAAATTTAGATATTATTGGATGTGAAACAAATATGTCTGTGATATTATTTTTATCAAACAACTTTCTTGATGTATTTATACTTTATTCTGAATACAGTAGCCAAAAATGTTTAATATCAACTTAAAATAACATAAAAGATGACCAGTCGTGACAAAAATTGTTTAAATTGTCTCCAAAATTATTGTTTTAAAAATTAAATTTAAAATAAAAAAACTAAAATTAAAAAGCATCTTAAGGATGAATTATATAACACAGTGTAACTAATTCTTTATGACTTAATTCATCACATTCAAATTGGCCTCTTTATACTCTCACTGCCAAATCTTTGCCCTAATTGATCTGTATTCATTTAAAAGACTGTTTTGTTTTGTTAGTTGACTTGACTGATTAAAGAGGAAAAACCATTGCTATGGTGATAAGTTATTTAACCTATTTTTAACTTTTATTGATCCTATGGACAAGCTAAGAATTTTACATTAAGTACATGAGTTATCACTCTCAAATTTACCAATAAAATAAATTTTAATTTAAAATAAATTATTGTAAAAGATGTAATAAAATTATCTTGAGAGAACAATGGTTGAGAAATTAATTTCTCCACCATATTATAAATTAATATAAAGGAAGACAGAAAAAAAAGAAGAAGGAGGGAAGGAAGGAAAGAAAGAGCAAAGAAAGAAAGGGCATTGGATCTATGTGGGTAATAGAAACCTTGATAATAAGGTAATAATATTAATATTTATTTCTAGTGACACCACTAACATCTCCTCCATCCAGCTTACAGCTCCCTTTAATATATGAGGAAACTGAGATCAGAGAAGTTAAAAATAGATGTTCAAAGTCACTAATCTAGATAGTGATAAAATCAGATTTGAACTCAGATCTATATTACTACAGAGTCCATGATTTTAACTGTATAGTGCTGGCTGGGTAGCAAACATCTAGAAAAATAGAACCAAAACAAACACAAAGAGTTTTAAACTTCAAACTCTGCTACCACACATTTAATTTTTATCAGTCGCATTGACCTTTCTGACCTTTGCTAAAAGATACAATAAAATTGAATAATAAGCAAAACTACTTGGATAGAAGTACTTGGCTGATTAGATATTCTGTTTATATCTAAGAAGAATGCATAGAGCCAATTTGAAGAGCTTCCAAGAAAGTATAGCCATTAAATTGTATAAGTGGAGCTCTGGATTTTACAAAACCAACCAGAGATGCTATAATATTAAAGTATTTCAAATATAAATTACTTCTTGTAATGAGGACAAAGAATAGCTAGAGTGTTAAATTCTTCTAATATGCTCTTTAGTGCTAATGGGGTGAATTTCTATTATCATTTAGGATTCAGGAAACAGTTTATTTAAAACCAGCTACTTTACAATGTATGTCTTTTTAGTTCTGAAAGTAACAGTTTCTGCAAATTGTAATCATTATTAAGTGTCTTAAATAAAAAGTTATCTGAATAGTCACTGAAGCACCTTTGCATATGGTAGAAGAATTTTTTTCAGAAAGAAACAAAAATAGCTAGCTCAACACACACACAGAGAAAGAAGAAGAGTAGGAAGAATTAATATACAAACAAACTCTTGGTCAGGGTATGGGGCCAATGAGTCCTATCTGTCTAACCAGAAATAATGGTACGTTCAAAGGAATGGTGACAGCATTTAGAAGCTAAGTGTTCCATCTAAGGAATGCTTTCTAACTCTGTTTTTTAAAAATTCCAAACACAGAAGATGAAAATATGTGTAAGGCTTACTGTGGAAAATGTTTGTTCCTGTTTATGTCAGAGATGTCTGCTAGTGTTTTGGCAACCTAAGGCTTTACCAAGTCCTGATTAAAATCTTATGAATGGTATCAAGGTCCACATGAAACCCATTCTTAGCATATCTTAGAATCAAGGAAACAAATCTTATAATGCATTCCATTTTGTCTTTGTTACACCTTTAAAATATATATATTTGTTTGCCTTTGATTAAGAACCTAGAATACCCTGGGAATACAGGGTTTCTGGACTGTGATTCCTATAAGCTATTATTAAGATCTTTCGTTCAATTAATATTTGCTAACTACTATTTGCTTCATACTTTGCAAAGATCTAGGGAGATTCAGGAGAGGGGAAATAAAAGAGCAAGGACTCTGTTTTCACTAAAGATTATATTCAGGGTGGAGGAGTTAGTACTGGACAATAATTCAGTAACATGACCTAAACTAATCCTTAAGACATGTGTTATAAAGGAGGGGCATGTGATGAGACGAGGTGCTGTTGGACTGAAGAACAGAGACAACTCAATTATTTCAAAAACAGAAAGTAACTAAAGAGTGGTTTTATCTTTAAAAATGAAAGTCTTCTTGGCAGAAAAGGGTGGTTCATATGCTTTTAGATTGGATGTAAATTTCTTATTCTCTTAGTGGTTGCATTTTGAAATTAGATGGTCAGAACATTACCATATTCCATTTCTTTTCACTGAAAATGGACTCCTCTGTGGCATATGAATTGTTTGAATATTTTCTGAAAATGCCTCTCGAAGGTTGGCACGATTTAATTAACTAGAATCTTCTTCCAAATTTTAATTCTAAAATCTGTGCTTATACTTCATTGCTTGGAACATTTTCCTCTATTTAGAGCTAAGAATTTCTAGGAACAAAAGTCTAAATCGGAAGTTTAATGGATTCTTACAGAAAACATGATAGATAGATTACTTAGTTCATTCACTTATCTGTTCTATGTCTTCAGGTGACAAAAATGTAGTTGGTACTTCAGGAAAACTTTATGTAGAGAAACATGCAGAAAGAGTTAGGGCAATCCTGAGGTCACTATCTACCTACTTGAAAGGTTAGTGTTTGGAAACTTGGATTTATTGAAAATTCCCATAATAACTAACTGATAAGCATGCCTCATAGTTATATAAATTGAACAGATAATATGGATTTGACTAAATACCTGCTTGCCTTCTCAGAATCTGTACTTTTTTACATTCTAAGAAGTGAGCATTAAGTCTCTAATCAACTTCTCCGATGAACTAAATTTCATCTGTTGTTACAACTCATTGCTGGAAGAACTACCTTCATTGAATTAGAAAGGGCTCCAATGGGGAAAAAAATATTGGAAGCTTGCACCTAATTTTCTCTAAACTTTGCCCCACATGCCTTTTAACTTTGCTTATTTTGCTTTGCATCCTTTCACTGCAATAACTCATAGCTGTGAATATGCCTATCTGCTGAGTTCTGTGAGTTCTAGTGACTAATTGAACTTGAGGGTGGCCTGGGAACCTCTAACACAGGAAAAATAAATATTTTTGTATGTTCTGGTTGTGATCACTAAGATGATGTAATCTTATTTTCATATGAGATTCAGAAACAGAGATTTTAATTTTATTATTTTTTATTGTATTTTTTCATTGCCCTTTAACCCCCTTATACCCCACAGTTGTGTTTGAAAGTTCCCTCAAAAGGCTCTAGCGGGTGAATTTATTCTTCCGCTTGACTGCACTTGGAACCCTTAAGTAAGAGCCACCTTGTAATTGAAACTGGGAAAATCCCGGGTTTCTCTGGCCAAGAGAAGAAGCAAAGATTTCCTGGTGAAGGCAGGGACATGGAGCCATTCTGAGCAAACACCATCTTCGGAGTATTTTCCAACTTAATGAAGAGGACAATGTAGATCTAGAGTGGGTGGCAGCACCATAAGAAGGAAGGAGCTTGAGCCCTTGAGATGCTTTTTGAGGGATCATTGGCTGCCCAGGAATACCCACATTGCACTATTGCATGAGTCTGAAATAAATTTTTATTGTGTAAGGCTCCTTAAAGTTTGGGACTACTTGCTACAGTTTTCAGTTTAAGTGGCTTATACAAGCTCTAAATTTAACACAAGGGTCCTTGATTGAGCATAACTACCTATTTTTCAAAAGATTACCTAGTAAAGAAGATTTCAAAATTGCATTGATTACCTCCATCTAAATGTAAACTCTCTTATATCCATGGTCAGAAATAATGACCTTTTTCAATTTCTCATGTTTGTAGTCTTCAAAATATATGTAAGTGGTAATAATACCGAAGAACTAATCAACTTCATCTAAAATACACTGATACACCCAGAGGAAATTATTTGGTGTAGAACAATGGAAGGGCCTAGTGATCCCTGCCCCAGTGAGGACAGTCCCTGTGCCTTCCACAGTGAGCTGCTATCTTCAGAAGCTGTGATAAGATGGGGATACTGATATTCAATCCCCCTGACTTTTGGGAAAGAAATACAGGGGACTAAGCTTTTACTTCCTTGATGCCTTAAAGTCAGTGTGGCTCATCTCCATTATTTGTATTCATGTGATGACCTTATCACTTCCTGTTTAGATCCAAAAAAAGTGAACTCTCAGAGAAAAATGAGGCCACAAAACTGAACAAGGCCAGTGTGCCCCCTTTTCCCTCAATTTACTCAACCTACATTTATTTATTTATTTATTCAAAGATTTTATTTATTTATTGTTAGAGAGAGGAGAAGGGAGGGTGAAAGAGAGGGAGAGAAACATCAATGTGTGGGACCTGGCCTGCAACCCAGGCATGTGCCCTGACTGGGAATTGAACCAGCGACCCTTTGGTTTGCGGGCTGGCGCTCGATCCACTGAGCCACACCAGCCAGGGCTCAATCTAAATTTAATAAGCACCTATTATGTCCACAACTCTGCATATGCATATGGGGTGGAGAGAGTTCAAATTTTATTCAACATTCATTATTCCAGGGAAATGTTTAGACTGCTGAGATTTGACAAGGCAAGTAGCTGTTTGAAAGACAGTGTAGTATAGAAAGGCATTGGCTTTGATAAGACAGACCTGGGTTCAAATTCTGACTCCATCAATTACTGTGGTTTAAACTTGATCACCTACTTAAGAACTCATATTCAGTTTCTTCATCTGTAATCTTTAAGGATTGTTGAAAGAATTAGAAAATTCCCTAAGATGGTGCCTAGCAAAGAGCAGGTGCTTAAGAAGTGATAGTTCTTATATACGGAGACAAGGCGCACACACACACCTGACTAGTTGGTTATATAAGAAATGGCAAATAATAGGCACAAACAAGTCTAAGGCTACATAACTAAGAAACCATCAAGTCAGGGCTTGAATCTTGATCTCCTGATTTCTGGCCCAATGTTATTACCAAGAACTGTTTCCTAGTCAAAGCCTAAGGAGTTAGTCCATCTTGCCACTAGATATAGCTTCTTGGGGAGGTCTTAGTTCCACAAAGTGAAGGTTATAGGCAGAGGTCAGCCTCTATGAAGGGATCCCACAAAATAGTTAAACATACTTAATATAGCCCTCATTTATTAAACACTTGCCCTGTGCCAGGCACTGTGCCAAGTGCTTTACATATATAATTCATTTATTCATTCACTTAAATTTTTACTCATATCTATTGCATCAATGTGCTAGAATGCAATAGCAAAAAGACATACATGGTTCTTGATCTCATTGGACCTCTAGCTTTCCCTATAATAGAAATTCCATAAAGTTTGTTTGTTTACTGCATCCATTTTACAGGTGATAGGAAGGGTTCAGAGAATAACAACGATAGCCGCCACCATATATGGACCACCTGCCTCACACCAGGCGCTTTCCTAAGCACTCTCTGAGTTAATTTGCACAACAGGGCATGAGATAGTAAATGAAGGCATGGGAAGTGGAAGTGAGGATTGGAACCAAGATCTTAACCAGTACATTATACTGACCAGTTGGATTCCTACTCTTATTCTCCTTTCTAAAATATGATGTATATTACATCACAACTTTGCTAATGAGAGATACGGCCCCAGGAAGCAAAAATTGCTTTGCCTACAGACGAATTCTGTGTTTTCAGCAGGTGGGTGTGGATAATAATAGTTACTTGAGGGCTTATCATATGGCTGGTTTGGCTCAGTGGATTGAGCGTCGGCCTGCGAGCTAAGTGTCGCTGGTTCGATCTTCCAGTCAGGACACATCAGAGAAGGAAAACTCTGACTCCAAAAAACCTCCGCTGCCTTGTGGCATACCTCTTCAGGGGAAAGGCTAAGGGAGTAAACCCCGACAGAAAATCCGGAGCCGGAGTCCCTAAGGCGGTTTGATGTTGTAGTCAACACCGGCAACTCCTGTGGCGCACCTGAAGCCAAGCTGTATTGACTCCGTCTTTCCCTTGGATCCTTCAGCTGTGAGGAGAGGGGTGGTCTGCTGCATGGGCAACAGCAGACCCTCCATATCACCCTGCCCAGGCTCTGTAGCTTCAGCTTCACTGGAGAGGACACTCCAGCGTCATCGCAAGATGTCGATTCAACACAGGAAGAGACAGATACTGTGTCACTCCTGAGTCGGACTGCGCAGCCATTCTCGGCGGTGCAGATAGACTCTTAAGAAGCTACACCATCGTCTCTCGAGACGGACGGCTGCCGATACCCCACGCCCCAAGGCAATCACCATACCATTGTCCATGTCCATGAGTCCTTTTGCCTCAATCCCTCCACCCCCTAACCTCCCCCTGCCAATTCCTGTCATCCTGCTCTCTGTCTGTGAGTTTGTCTCTATTTTGCTTGTTAGTTGTTTGTTCATGAGATCCCACATATAAGTGAAAGCATATGGCTGGTCTGAGGGCATACAATTAATTGATCACAGAAGCAGAACCTTTTAAACCAGTGATTCTCAACAAACAGCAATTTTGTCCAAAAGAGGATATTTGACAATATCTGGAGACATTTTCAATTGTCACAACTTGGGGAGGATAATCATTCAGTGGGTAGAGAGAGGTAAGGGATGCTGTCAAACATTCTATAATACAATGCATAAGACATCCTCCACTAAAAAGAATTATGTGCCCACAAATGGCAATAGTTCTGTTCTTGAGAAACCCCATCTAAGAGTGCAAGATAATAGTAGATCAAATATCAAAACAAAAATTTGGAAAGTAAGTACAAAAGCAAAATGTATAAGGGAAAATAATATGATTTAAAGTTGCTACCAAGTCTAAAACTTCTTAGAATGCTTATGAAACCATTAGGAATATCCATATTCCTCTCAAGTAGTTTGTATATCTACATAGTCCCCGGTGTTTAATGACTAGATTGTTTGAAATAGAGAATAGTTTTCAATAGGAGCAGCACCAAAATTGCTACCTTGCAAGATGTGTACAACCCCACTATGTATTTTAAATTACAGTATGTAAATATTCATGTATATCCTACTGTTGCTACCAGGAAATGAATTTAGAACACAGAGTTTCAGATACCTATTATCTCTGCTGCAATTCTGGCAGTGGTTCTGCAAATTATACTCCTAGTGTTAACAAGAAATGTGCAATGCAGCGATTACCTTACATTACTCCTTCACATCTTAAAACAAATTTTTACATTCTGCAGAAATAATAATCTTATAAATGGCAATGACAGGGCTCTGGGTTCAAAAATAAATAAATAAGAGTCATTTAGACTTTAACTGTGCTCACAAACTGAAGACATCGATATGGTGAGTTTAGGGGGATAAAGAATGAGTTAGGTGTCAGGTACTTCCAGTTCAATAAGAAATTGGTCTTCAATTTTAAGGTAGACAGGAGTATGACAGACAAATCTTAAGAAAATAGGAGGGAATAGGAATGTCTAGGGTCTGCTACATTTATTCTCAAATAACTGTTGATATATGATATATATGGCAGTCAGGTTCACTATAGTGTGAGTGTATGTGTGTGTGTGTGTGTGTGTGTGTGTCCTCTGGGGAATGAAATTGTACCAAATTAACCTTGGAATCCATCCAAGACATGAAAGAACAGTATTATGTAAATGTGGATATTTTGTGATGGTTCGGGGCAAATCAAGCATCTTAGAATCAGATCTGGAGTCAGATTTCAGTGCTTCTACTTACTATGTGACTTGAGGTATATTACATAACTTTAGTAAATCTTAAACATACATTGAATCTTCTTAATCTGTAACATTGTTGTGCGGTTATGAGGGATAAGTATTAAGTGCTTAATACCTATTTAGCTATTGTTGTTCTTATGCTGACTTTTCCCTCCCAATGATGCACTGGAGTTAATAGAGAAGTGTGGAATACACTCAGCACTTCCTGGCAGAGTTGTATCATTTACCTTTGTGGATATATGGGAAGGGGAGCACATGAGAGTCAATGACATAAGAATAACAGAAGCTGACAGACATGAAGAGACTGAGTTCATCCCAATCACTCATCAAGTAGGCTCCTCACTTAGAATAAGTGGTATTTTGAAACAGTCAAATATAGGATGAGGCATGTGTTCCAAAATATATATTTTTAGTGAATAAAAAGCTGAACAGCCCTTGTGATTGCTGGAAATTAAGGACTCCATGAAATATTCCTAGAATCAAGTCTTCTTTTAAATATTTTATAGTTTGAAGTTAAAATGTTGAAAGACCCCAAAATGTCAAAGAATATGAAACTTAGCAGTTGGGGCATGTTTTAAAACTTTTTTAAACAGTGAAGATTTTAAAGAGGAGGACTTATTGAATTTGGATATATTTATCTCACTGTACAAAGAAGAGGTTGTTCTGACTGCTGTTCTAATTAGTTACCAAAAATATTTTTTCACTAAATAACCACAACTACAAGAAATTATCCAATAAAATATCTTATTTTCTATAATTCCTGGCTCACTCAATGATATTGTAACTAGTGATTAAGCTTCCCAGACATTTATAAACTGTTAAAGAAAGGTGCTGATCAATGTTTGAAAACACTTGGGCCTTCACTTGCAGATTGGTTTCACATTCTGCTTTCATTTATTGTCAACTTCTAAATCAGTGAGTTCCACTTACCATCCCTTTTATAACATGTAGTTCTAATTAGCTGATAAAAATAAGTTTCTAAACCTGCCTGAAATATGGAAATCCCAAAGCACTATGTGAAATCCAGCCAGAAACTGCTTGTCAATCTTACTAACTGATTTCAAGTTCAATGCCACATTGACTATGTTGTGAAAGTAACACATTCATTCAGCATGCATCAGTAGACAAATACCTAATAAAAGAGACAACTCATTTACCCTTTTAAGATATATTATATATTTGTAGAGTGTATTTGTCTGTTTTGTGCAAAACTTCTGATTAGATCACTTTCTTTCCTTTTTATGTTCTTTTTTCACTGTATACATGCAAGGATTTGGTTTTAATTTCACCTTTCTTTGAATAGTCTTTCCTATGGATAAAGGCAATCAGCAATGTATGTCTTAACTGAGTTCCAATCACATGTGATTTATAAAATCTTAAAAGAACCCAGGTATGTACTAAGAGTAATCAACTTAGCTTTGGAAGGGCAATTTAATTTTTTAGTATCTGCCACAATCATAAGCCTGGTGAGTTGATTTAAATTATTGTGGTACAATTGCTTTTAAAATACTTGATTTTTCCCCTTCTCATGAAGTGCTTATGAACAAAATGAAAAAAAAAAAAAAAAAGAGAGAGAGAGAGAAAGAAACTCTGTTAAGAAAAGGGCATTGCCATTCCTTGGAAACATTCAAAGAACAAACATTTGTAAGCAAAGATAAAAATTTTTGATTAAATCCTTTGGAGTAAAGTTGATTGATAATATTATCTAAGTTTCAGGCGTTCAACTTTATAATACATCATCTGTATATTGCATTGTATTTACCCCCCAAAGTCAAATCTCCCTTTGTCACCATATATTTGATCCCCTTTACATTTGACTATCACCCTCCACCCTTGTTTCCTAACTTCACACTACATATTTTCATAACATTTTAGTTTTTTATTTGAATGTTTAACAATTTATGTTAAAGACATTATATGATATTCCAGTGCTATAATCAAATAATATGTTAAACGATAATAATTTATGCTAACTGCATCTTGTTCCCTCATCTAGCATTTTTCCCTTGAAAATTATATTCTCTGTTGTGAGTGTATATTTGTGTACATTAGTTATGTATTTCTGTCTTACAAATTATCCCTAAAGCAACAGATATGTATTATATCACAGTTTCTGAAGATCATATATCTAGGCCACGCTTAGCTGAGTTATCTGAGTCTGAATATCTCACAAAGCTCCAATCAAGGTCTCTGTGGGACTCGAGTCATCCTAAAGCTCAACCAGGGAGTGAGGAGTGAGTGGATCTGCTTCCACTGTCCCTCAGGTGCAAGTTGGTAGAATTCAGTTCATCCAGGGCTGTTAGACTGAGTGCCTGTTTCTTTTTTCTTACTGTCTTTCATTGCTGGTTTTATTTATTTATTTGTTTGTTTGTTTATTTATTTTTCTATTATCATTTAACCCCCTTATGCCTCCTCCCTCTACCCTACTGCAATCACCACACTGTTGTCCATGTCCATGAGCCCTTTCCCTTTTTGCTCAGTCCTTCTACCCCGTAACCACCACCCCTGCCTTACCTATTATCCTGCTTTCTATGAGTCTGTCTCTATTTTGCTTGTTAGTTCAGTTTGTCCATTGGATTCCACATATAAATGAAATCATATGGTATTTGTATTTTTCTGACTGGCTTATTTCACTTACCATAATGTTGTCCAGGTTCATCCATGCTGTAACAAAGGGTACATTTTTATTCTTTTTTTTACAGCCAAGTAGTATTCCACTGTGTAAATGTCCCATAGTTGTTTTACCAACTCATCTACTGGTGGGCACTTGGGCTGCTTCCGAATCTTGGTGATTGTAAATAACACTACAATGAACATAGGGGTGCTTATGTTCTTTCAAATTAGTGTTTTTGGTTCCTTCAGATATATTCCCAGAAGTGGAATCACTGGGTTAAAAGGTGAATCCATTTTTAATTTTTTGAGATATCTCCATACTGCTTTTCACAGTGGCTGCACCAGTCTGCATTCCATGCATGAGGGTCCCCTTTCTCCACATCTGCCTCAGCACTTGTTTGTTGATATTGATGACAGCCATTCTGACAACTGTGAGGTGATATCCCATTGTGGTTTTAATTTGTATTTCTCTGATGATTAGTGATGTTGGGCATCTTTTCATATGTCTCTTGGCCATCTGTATGTCCTCTTTGGAGAAGTGTCTATTCAGGTCCTTTGCCTATTTTTTAATTGGCTTGTTTGTGTGTGTGTTTGTTTTGTGTTTTGTATATGTGTGTGTGTGTGTGTGTGTGTGTGTGTGTGTGTTTTGACATTGAGATTTGTAAGTTCTTTATAAATTTCTTCTTATCATTTGTATTGGCAAATATATTCCCCCATTCTGTGGGTTGTCTTTTTATTTTGTTGATATTCTCTTTTGATGTGCAAAAATTGTTACCAGGGAGAAACCCAAGTCAGGGCCCCCCAACCCCACAGCTAGTTCCTTGGTTCTTGCCTTGCTTACAAGAGACAAATTCAAATGAGAGACAACATGTATGATGGAAACGAGATAGCACGTTTATTTATGAAATTCATTCAAGCATGAAGTTGCAAGCAGGCATCCACTAGTCTGAATGCCCCAGTCATAGAGGAAAAAAAGTTGTTAGAAAGTTTGTCAGTAACTTGTATACCCTTGAGCTGAGGCTACAAGTGAGCATTCAGCTAATCTGAGTGCCCTGACTATTGTGGTTCTGGGATCATATACTTTAGTGAGCTTCTAGGTGCCCCTCTTTGCCCCCTTCTAGATCTTAGGAATAATGTACAGCTACAAAGGCTTTCTTTTGTGGCTAGTAAAGGCTCTTTGTCTTAGTGACACTGCTACTGAGGCTCCCTTTCCCTGCATAGGGTCTCAAGGACTCCCTTCCCTCTGCACTATTTTTACTTGTGATGTTCAGAATGCCCAGCATTCTTACCAGAGCAAGCTTAGAACTGCCGAGTCAGTGAGTGATACGTGCCACCCTCCTCCTCCCTCTCTTAGTTTATGAACTATCCTATCTAATAAAACTATTTAGTTTAAGACACCGAAGAAAGAAATTAAAGAAAATGAAAATAAATGGAAGCACATACCATGTTCCTGGATAGGAAGAATTAGCATCATTAAGATATCCATGTTACCCAAAGCACTCTATAGATTCAATCCAATTCCCATCAATATTCCAATGTTATATTTCAGAGAACTAGAACAAATATTTCAAAAATTTATATGGAACCACAAAAGGCCCTGCATAGTCACAGCAATCCTGAGAAAGAACAAAGTTAGAGGAATCAAACTCCCTAATATCAATCTGTAAGCCATAGCAATCAAAATAGCAGGGTACTGGCATAAAAACAGACACATAAATCAATGGAACAGAATAGAGAGCCCAGAAATAAGCCCACAACTTTATATTCAATTAATATTTGATAGATGAAGTAAGCACATACAGTTGGCTATAGATAGGTTATTCAATAAATAGTATTGAAATAATTGGACAGATATATGCAGAAAAATGAAACTAGCATGCCTTCTGACTCCACACATAATAATAAATCCAAAAATTGATTAAAGATTTACCTATTAGACCCAGAAATACAAAAATCCTAAAAGATAACATAGGCAGTAAAATTTTATACATTGCTCACAGCAATATTTTATCTGATCTATCTCCTCAGGCAAAGGAAAAAAACAAAAATAGACAAATATCCCTCAGTTTTCTTACTACCTATTGGCTAGAGGTTTCCCACAGCATGCAAGTTTTCAACAGACTGAACAAGTAAGAGGGCTAGAAAAAGTGACAAAGAAAAAGTCAGGCTTTTGTTAACTAGTCTTAAAAGTGATTAACCTTAAGCATGATTAATCTCAAACCCACTATCAAGGGGAGGGAACAGGATATGAATATTAGGGGGAGGGAGTCACTGAGAGCCATATCAGAAACTACCTACCACAGTGTGTGTGTTATGAAAATAAAATTCCTTCCCTTAAAACAATTTGACTTTATGTATTTGATTTTTTTTATATATCAAATATTTTATGGCCCAACATACAAGGATAAAGATAAATTTTAGCATTTTTTCATGTCACCATTAATATTAGGATCAATATTTAGGAGCACAGCATAGCATATGTTATGTTACTTTTGCCTGTATACTAAATTGGAAAAGATACATCCATCTCTCACTCTTTTTATTTCTCTCTCCCTCTGAGGTGGTGGTAATTTATAATGGCTAAATTAAAGTGCACTTAGAAACCAAATTAAGAACTGTACTTAGGGTATTAGTATAAGCTTATTGAAGTATGACTAAGTGGTCCTTTGAGAACTTTTACAATCCCCATTTTTTTTCTCCTGTTTTGTCACCTTTTCAGATATGGCTATTGAAATGGGAAATTTTGGATAAAATACAAATCAATAGTAGCATGCCATTCTGAAGGAGTCTTAGCCACGTGGCTCATATTTCACTAGTCTGAAATCACATTTTCTTCAAATGCCTAAATAAAAGCCTGACTCTAATCTTACTTGATTATATGTAAGAATTTAACCATTTACTAGGTGTCCAATAATTTCCATGGACATGTATCTGTTCCAAAATCTTTCCTGGTTTTCACTTACCAACTCTATTTACCTACTTTTCCAGATTAAAATAGCTAACCAATTTACTGCAAGTTATTTACTTCTGGATTTCTTCATGCTTATGGAGCTCTTTTCTAAACACTTCACCTGAGTTCTGGGTACCTATCCATCCTTTCTGCAAATATAGTATGAGTAAAGGGAAGTTTTTAACCTTAACAAACTTATTTTGAAGATTGTTAGATAGTAATGAAAATTTCAACACAAGGACAGTTAGCATTCAGTCTGCAATATGGCTGTTCTCAAAAAGCATAAATCCACAAATTTCTACAGTTATGCACTGCTGGGTAATATAATACCTGTGAAAGAGGTAGACTTTTTATCTAACCCCTGGCTGCCACCCTAACACAGGAGCGAGTATACCACTCCACTTTGGAAATTCTCTTGGGAATGTCTTCTCTATAGATCTCAGACCTTAAATACAAATCTTTGAGGAAAGACTGGACTTCACTTAGTATAAAGCCTGCCTCCATAGCCCTATTATTCTTACCTGGAATATTTAGGGAGATAACTAGAATTTTAAGACCATGGGTAGATAGCCTTTTTTTTGTCCTTCAACATAGCAGATTCTTCAACATTCAGTGATCAGTGTATTAGAATATTTTCCAAGTCTAGCTTCTTCAGTCTTCCTTTTAGGTAGTGACTTTTACCAGTTTATTATTTAATGAGTGGTAAAAACTAGGCTTGCACACATCTCATTGCCTTTAGGTTCTCTATTCCCAATTACCCTAGTTACCTTCTGGAAAATAACACACATACAGACACATACATACACCCATATGCACATACATACACACACACTCCAAGGTTAAGCAACATTCAACATGAATTAAATAGTCTAGGTTCATAATTTGGAAAGTCTCTCATTGTCACATAGAGAAATATATTCATAAAGACAGAGCAGAAGAATTATTTTTTCTATATATATTTGATAAGAAAAATAATTAAATGGGATAGTCATAAGAAAAATAATTAAATTGAATAGTCTTTAAATATATCCTACTGCAGATATTTAGATTGATTCTGACAGAAGTCATGATGAAGGCAAAGGTTTACCTAGCATCTATCACCTTAAACCTACTTTGTCATTTGTGGTAGACAGAATAATGAGCCCCCAAGGATGTTAATGTCCTAAACTCTTGAATTTATAAATATGTTATGGTACATGGCAGTTGGGAATTGAGGTTGCTAGCAGATGATCTTGAGATTTGGAGATTATCCTGAACTATAAAGGGAAGCCCAATGTAAACATAAAGGTTCTTTAAGTGGAGGAGAGAGGCAGAAGAAGAAGTCAATACCAGAGTGGCACAGATTGCAAAACACTCAACTGTCCATTCCTTGTTTTCAAGATAAAATGGGGCCTGGAGCCAAGAAAGTTGGCCAGTATGGAGGAGGGAGAAAAGCAAGAAAACAGATGGTCCCTTCATGCCTACAGAAGGAACACAGCCTTGCTAACATTTTGATACTAGTTTGGAGAGACATACTTTTTATTTATTATCTCCAGAACTGTTGGGTAATAAATATGTTTTAAACCACCAGTTTGTAATAATTTTTTACAGCATCAAGAAAAAAAATAATATTCCGTTCTCCAGAGTTCTCTGACACCAATGATTATACCTCTCCCATATATGTCTCCCATTTCACATCCAATGTGACCTTGACCATGTGACCTCTTTTGTTAATGGAGCCACTGATGATTTCATAACATTGTGAGGAATTCATGACATAATACATGGAAAAAATAATATTTTAGTAATGAACACAAAAATATATATAGTTATATTTAGTTATATGTTTCTTTTTCTTTTTATCACATTACTTAGAGCCTCATGTCACCTATTTATAACAGTGATAGGGCATCTAGTCTGCTTTAGGATAAATAGGACTTATAATCCATTCTGGTGGTCACAAAATAAAAAAGAAACTAAATTAAAACATGTGGAGTCATTACCATAATTTTAGCCAGGTTATTAATTTTATAGACATTATCATCAGATATGTCTTTTCGAAACTATATCCTTACTTACCTCTTTGCCACATTGTAATTTATTCTAACACAATGACCAAAGTGATCATTTTAAAAGACCGTGTCAAACCACATCATTTCTGTGCTCAGAATCCTCAACCACCCTTCATCTTATACTGAATAAAAGACAAATGTTTTAAATGTCCTACGGGTTCTACATGGTCTGACCTCCCCTTCAATCTCTGGCATTATTTCCATAATAGACTCCACTTCCATCACTTGGCTCAAGTCACAGAGTTCTTCATCATTTTCCTGGAAACTGTGAGGTCTATTCCCTTCTCAGGTTGCTTACACTGTTCTTTCAGCCTAATATCACCTTCCTAATTATCCATTTGGCTGGATCCCTCTCCTCAGCTTTTAAGTGAGGCCTACCCTGGACACCCTATTTAATACTGTAACCCACATCTCTGGACTCCTTATACACCTCCCCTTTTTTTATGATGCACTGCGCACTTATTTATTTTGCTTTGTGACTCCTCAGAATAGAATTTAGACTCCAATACATCAGGATATAAGTATCTTTTGTTTATTACTGTGTCTTGTTCTGTTCATTATTATATCTTGTTAACTAAACTATGGTGCCTGATACATAATTTGTGCTCAATAATATTTATTAAATTATGTTTAGTTATGTCTTTGCCATGGATTAATGATCTTAAACACATTAGTTTCAATATTTGAAAAAAATCATAGATGTCATTAAATCAATTTTAATGGAATAAACGAGGGTCCAGATGGAATAAATAGGGTCCAGAGAGATCACACAGCTATTCTCACCAAAATTATAATTAAAATTAAAAAAAAATTCCTGACATTTAAAACTATTTAACAAAGTTAGTACAAGTCATTCACATAACTTAGTACTTATAGTAGTAGAATCCTAAAACTCTTTCCAGTCTTAAACATTTAGAAATGACTAACCTATTGTGTTCATGATTGTTGTTTTTTTATTTTACTTTTCATGGAATTGTTCACTTCTAATGACACTCACTCTTTCCATTATGCTTCCTTAACGCTGTTAAATTTTTACTAAATATTTTAATAACTGTGATCTGTAAAATACTCTTGTACAGTGAGTGTTGCAAAGATGGATTTCAACTCTATGATTACAGCTTTATGATGCATACATACTAAATCAGACCCCTCTTATGTGCCCCCTCAGATCTTCTCAGTTACTTGTCTCTAAGGCAGATGGCCACTGGACAACAACTTTGGGTAGTTGCCAGCCACGTTCACAGGTGCAGCACCCAACAGCACCTCAGACCCTCAGATCCTTCCTGTGCTTCTCTCCCCTCCCCTGTTATCACCAAGGCCTGTGATGCTTTGGGACCCTCTAACCACCCATGTGTATTCAGCCCACTTGCACAGGGCATTAATGCTTCATTGGTTAAAGATTTGATCAGTGAGAAATAGGAGCTGACCTATGATTCTGTCTGCCTGGAAAAAGTTTATTTGAACTTCTTAAAGGCAATTCTTTCAAAACTGAGCTCAGACACCAGCAGGGGCCAGCTCAGTGAAATACGGCGATATTGGCTCTGCCTCGTTCCCTGCTACACTCCCCTTTTCCCTCGCTCCTGATTCTTTGGGACAGTACTGCTAACAAAATTGTGGGAAACAAGCTTTGCCTCAGGCTCTGCTTTTTGGAAAAGACTGAGACAGGCCTTTAAGGACCTTGAACCTAGTAAAAGAGGTACATTCAGACAAACATTACTACAAAGTACCATGTGATAGATCTCACTAAATCTATATAAAGGATGACACACATTCAGAGGAAAGAGAGCTCTTTTGACTGTGATGTAGAATAATTTTTGTTAAGAAGGTGAACTTCTTTTGGTATTAACTGATGAACTGGGTTTTTCTAGGAGAGCTGAGGAAAACCGAGTACATAGTGCTGTGATGGTCATAGTGTGTCTAGGATTCGAGCATAGTGTACATGTAGTTAAGACTGATTACATTTCTAAACAGAGAGATGTGAAGGTGTGTGTGTGTGTGTGTGTGTGTGTGTGTGTGTGTTTGTGTGATTGAGAAATAAGTTAAAGTCATCTTCCAAAGCTGCTTTCTAGAGAATTATTCTAATTGATATAGATCATTTGAAACATCAAGTTGATAAAACAAAGTTACAAATCTGTAAACCTGACTATGAAATGTGAAATGTAACCTCTACTAAATTAAGGACTACAGCATTTATAAGATGACAAGTGACCATACTTTTGATAAATAATTCAGTAATGATGTTTTATATATTTAAGTGCTATTGAGCTAGATGCCATCCCCACGATATCAATGTTTGGAATTATTTTGACTTTGATCAGGTGAAGGGAAATGATATTTAAAAGGAATTTGACTTGTACTTCTGAATTAATTCCTTCACTTTTTTCATGAGGGGAGCAAAAGGGGGAAAATTGGGGCAATTATAATAGCATAAACAATAAAATAGAATTTAAATTTAAAAAAAGAAGTTTGACTTGAGAGAAGTCAAGATCTAGATATTCAGAAGCATGTTTCTGAATTTCTTATTTATTTCAGTTAAAATATTCAATTGTATAGTCAGTGTTTCAAATAGACTTTTTTAAATGAGCAAACATAACAGCCATTAAGTCAAGTAGGCCCTGTAATGAACTCTAAACAAATTGGACGGATTGCTACTCTCATATCTTTTAGTGGCTTACAAACCCACATCAAGAATAAATTTTTTAAGTATGAATTTTATTATATATAAATTATATTTACATTTTAAAAATATTCCATGTTAGAAATTTCACTACTAAATTAATAATCTACAAACTTTTTATTTGTCAAGCCATTCAATAATATTTCCCCTGTTTTATTGAGATATAATTCATATATATAACATTGTATTAATTTCAGGTGTACAACATAATGATTTGATGTATGTATAAATAGTGAAATAATTAGTATAATAAGTTTAGTTAACACACATCACCTCACATAGCTATAAATTTTATTTTCTTATTGATGAGAACTTTAAATATCTACTCTCTTAAAAACTTTTCAAATATACACCTGTTATTAACTATAGTCACCATGCTATACAGTATATCCCCAAAGCATATTTATCTTTTATTTTACATTTTTTAATATTTTAAATTACTTTTCAATTATATTTTCCATTTAATATTATTTGGTATTAGTTTTAGGTGTACAGCATAGTGCTTAGGCAATCATATACTTTATAAAATGTTCACCTTGATATTTCTAGTATTCAACTGACACCATGCATAGTTGTTACAATATTATTGACTATATCTCTTATGCTGCACTTTACATCCCCATGACTATTTTGTAACTAACAGTATGTACTTCTCAATTCCTTCACCTTTTCCACCCTGTCTCCCAAACATTTTTTCTCCTGGCAACCATCAATCTGCTTTCTGTATCTATGAGTCTGTTTCTGTTTGTTTGTTTGTTTATATTGCTTTTTAGAATTCACTTATAAATGAAATTAAATAGTATTTGTCTTTCTCTGAATGACTTATTTCACTTGATACAATAGCCTCTAGGTGTATCCATGCTACTGCATATGGTAATATTTTGTTACTTGTTTTTTTTTTAAATGTAGTTTATTGATTATATTGTTACCATAGTTCCAATTTTCTCCCCTTTACTCCCCTCCACCCAGCATCTCCCTCCCCCAGCAACCCCCCCCCCAAGTCCATACCCATGGTTCGTAAAAAATAAGTATCCCTCCCTCTCAGATATTAAGACCCTTTGTAATCTTGTAAAGGACAATGGGTGAAGGTCTCAAGCTCCTCTAGCTGCTTCAAGCTGGACATGGTCATCATACTACCTACCCTTGGGTCCAGAAATCCCTAATAATAGTGGAGGTGTGGAGGGGAGGGTGGCCTTCCCACATGGGGAAGGATCGTGCAGACTCCAGGTCAGTTGGCTGTCTCTGGACAATGGCGTGCTTGGTTTAACAGGCTGGCATCCTTGTTGTGTTCTGGGGGCAACCACCTATTTGGCGAAAAGGGTTAAAAGACATCATTCAATCAATAACTACTAGATGACAAAAGGCAGGGGTTAATTTTCCAATGTTCCACATTAGGAGGAAAAAAATAAAGAAAAAAAGGCTTCTTTGGAGGAAGGTGTGCTAGGCACATCTCACCTGTCCAAAACCCTTTTGCCCATTATACTTAGTTTGGGCTGAGGGAAATAGTTTAGGTTTCCCCCCTCTCAGACCTCTGGGCCCTTTCTGTCCAAGCCATTAGGATAGAAAAGAGGAACCAGTTTTAAAGTGAAGCCCACACACCACCCCATTCTTCACCAACCCAGCCATTTAGTTCAGCCAAACCATTGAGTCTCAGGAGGCAGCACTGCAGAGAGGATTAAGTGAGGCTTATGCGTACAGACAATTGCTCAGGTAATGTGGTCATAGGCTTATGCCCTTTGAAAACAGAAAACACATGTTAATTTATGTAACATAACCCACAAACTAGTCTCTAAATCTGTAAGGCTGTCTTATTGGGAAGACATCCAGCTGCAAGGCACTTGACATTCTACTTGCCTGCAACTTGAATATCTTTGATGACATCACAGACATGGTTTAATTTTCAAGTGAAACCATATTTTAAATGAGAAGAAACTTTTAAGACGGTTAGTTGCCCTACTTTATAGTCTACTACTGATCATTGTGATTTTCCTTGAGTAATGATTTTTCTCCCTAAGATTACCCTCCTTGTCTTTAAAGGGACTACATTAAGTCCATTTTTAATTTATCCTGTTCATTTGCATAAACATAACAAGAGCAGCAAATAATCACTTATAATCTTTCGTTCTGCTTTGCTGGAACTTACGCAAGGAACATTTAGGGTGACCCTCAATCTGCTCTTCAGGGCACAGAAGCTGGGCCACATACCTGGCATTCATCCTTGCCTGTACACACCTGTCGTTTCCAAGTCTTTCTGGTTTTTCATTGTGCCTTTAGGTCCCTTCTAGCCATCTTTCAGGAAAACAACCTTCATTCCTTCCCTGGAAAGATTGCTGTGGACCGCACAACCAACCTTGGTACCAGGCCTTTTATCTCACGGGCTATTATTACCTTTGAAAGTCATTCCCAGTTCCTCAGGGCTTTTTGGTAACAACCTGAGCCCACGTATGTCTCCATTAGGCTTGACATTCCAGTCAAAGACTTGGTCAACAACAAAAAAAAAAAAAAAAAAAAAAGGAACCTCTATTAACAACTGGTCTTATTAGTTCTATGCAAAGAAACTTATTTCATTACTTACTTGTTTAGAATGCCAAACTCTGGAGGGATCAAATAGGGAGAAAAATATACAACGTGAAGGAAAACCTTTGTCCTAATATTCACTGAACTGGCATTTCCATTCTTCATATTTTCATTTTTCCTCCACTAAAAAAATTTATTTTGTTTGTTTTTCCATTACAGTTGTCTCACATTTCCCCCCCCTCTGGCTTCCCTGCACCCTGCCCCTCACTTCCCCCACATTCAGTCCCCACTCAGTTGCCCATGTCTGTGGGTCATTTATACATGTTTTTTGACTTGACCCTTCCCCTTCTGACCCCCTTCTCCCCCTCCCACCCCCCCTTGTTACTGTCAGTTTACTTCTTGTTTACATAGCTCTGGTTCAATTTTGTTCATTTGTTTGTGTTGTTCTTTAGTTTCCTGTATTAGGTGATAGCATAAGGTATTTTTCTTTCGTTGCCTGGCTTATTTCACTATGCATAATTCTCTCTAGTTCTATCCATGTTGTTGCAAATGTTAGAAGTTCCTTCTTTCTTTCTACTACATAGAACTCCATTGTGTAAATGTACCACAGTTTTTTGATCCACTCATCTACAGATGGACATTTAGGTTGTTTCCAGCACTTGGCTATTGTAAATAGTGCTGCTATGAACATTGGAGTGCATAGGTTCTTCTGAATTGGTGTTTCAGGATTTTTCAGATATAATCCTAGCAATGGAATTGCTGGTTCAAAAGGCAGTTCCATTTTTAGTTTTTTGAGGAAATTCCAAACTGTTTTCCATAGTGGCTGCACCAGTCTGCATTCCCACCAGCAATGCACCAGGGTTTCCGTTTCTCTGCATCCTCTCCAGCACAAGTTGTTTGTTGATTTGTTGATGATGGCCATTCTGACTTGTGTGAGGTGGTATCTCATTGTGGTTTTTATTTGCATCTCTCTTATGGCTAGTGATGTTGAGCATACTTTCATATGTCTATGGGCCCTCTGTATGTCTTCTTTGGAGAAGTGTTTGTTCAGGTCCTTTGCCCATTTTTTAATTGGGTTTTCTGTCTTCTTGGTGTTGAGTCATATGAGTTCTTTATATATTTTGGAGATCAATCCCTTGTCTGAGATGTCATTGGTGAATATATTTTCCCATATGCTTGGTTTCCTTTTCATCTTGCTGATGTTTTCTTTAGCTGAGCAGAAACTTTTTAGTTTGATGTAGTCTCATTTGTTTATTTTCATTTATTTCCCTTGCCTTAAGAGATATATCAGTGAAAATGTTGCTACGTGGGATATCTGAAATTTTCTTGCCTATTTTTTCCTCTAGGACTTTTATGGTATCACGGCTTACATTTAAGTCTTTGATCCATTTTGAGTTTATTCTGGTGTATGGTATAAGTTGGTAGTCTAGTTTCATTTTTTTGCATGTCCCTGTCCAGTTTTCCCAACACCATTTGTTGAAGAGGCTCTTTTCACTCCATTTGATGTTTTTCCCCCTTTGTCAAATATTAGTTGACCATATGAATCTGGGTTTATTTCTGGGCTCTCTATTCTGTTTCATTGATCTTTATGTCTGTTTTTATGCCATTACCAGACTGTTTTGATTACCGTGGTCCTGTAGTATAGTTTGATATCAGGTATTGTGATTCCTCCTAATGTGTTCTTCCTCAAAATTGCTGTGGCTATTCGGGCTCTTTTTTGGTTCCATATAAACTTTTGAAGTATTTGTTCTAGGTGTGTGAAATACGTTGCTGGTATTTTAATAGGGATTGCATTGAATCTATAAATTGCTTTGGGTAGTATGGACATTTTAATGATGTTGATTCTTCCCATCCATGAGCATGGTATATGCTTCCATTTATTTGTATCTTCTTTAATTTCTTTCTTCAGTGTCATGTAGTTTTCTGAGTACAGGTCTTTTACCTCCTTGGATAAGTTTATTCCTAGGTATTTTATTTTTCTTGTTGCTATGGTAAATTGAATTTTTCTTTCAGTTTCTATCTCTGAGTTTTTATTGTTGGTGTATAAAAATGCCTTTGGTTTCTTAATATTGACTTTGTATCCTGCTATCTTGCCGAATGCACTTATTAGGTTGAGTAGTTTTTTTGTGGAGTCTACAGGGTTTTCTATGTACACTACCATGTCATCTGCAAATAATGACAGTTTTACTTCCTCTTTTCCAATTTGGATGCCTTTTATTTCTCTTTCTTGTCTGATTGCTGTGGCTAGAACTTCCAAGACTATGTTGAATAGGAGTGGAGAGAGCGGACATCCTTGTCTTGTTCCTGATCTCAGGGGGGATGCTCTCAGTTATTGCCCATTGAGTATGATGTTGGCTTCAGGTTTCTCATATATGGCCTTTATTATGTTGAGGTATGCTCCCTCTATTCTCATTTTGCTGGGAGTTTTTATCATAAATGGGTGTTGTACTTTATCAAATGCCTTTACTGCATCTATTGATATGATCATGTGGTTTTTGTCTTTCATTTTGTTTATGTGGTGTATTACGTTTATTGATTTGCAAATATTAAACCATCCTTGCATCCCTGGGATGAATCCCACTTGATCGTGGTGTATGATCTTTCTAATGTGTTGCTGGATCCGGTTTGCCAATATTTTGTTGAGGATTTTAGCATCTATGTTCATTAAGCGATATTGGCCTGTAGTTTTCTTTCTTTGTTGTGTCTTGACCTGATTTTGGAATTAGGGTTATACTGGCTTCATAGAATGAGTTTGGGAGTCTTCCCTCTTCTTGGATCTTTTGGAATAGTCTGAGGAGGATAGGAGTTAGTTCTTTCCTAAATGTTTTGTAGAATTCACTTGTGAAGCCACCCGGTCCAAGGCTTTTGTGTGCTGGGAGTTTTTTGATTACTGCTTCAATTTCACTAGCTGTTATTGGTCTATTCAGACTTTCTGCTTCTTCTTGATTCAGTTTGGGAAGACTATAGGGTTCCAGGAATTTGACCATTTCCTCTAGGTTGTCAAATTTCTTGCCATACAGTTGTTCGTAATAATTTCTTATAATCCTTTGTATTTCTGTGGTATCAGTTGTGATTTGTCCTCTTTCATTTCTGATTTTATTTATTTGGGCCCTCTCTCATTTTTTCTTGATTAGCCTGGTTAGAGTCTTGTCAATTTTGTTTATCTTTTCAAAGAACCAGCTCCTACTTTTGTTGATCTTTTGAATTGTTAGTTTAGACTCTATGTCATTTAATTGTGCTCTGATCTTGATGATTTCCTTCCTTCTACATGATCTGGGCTTTGCTTGTTGTTCTTCCTCTAGTTCTTGAAGCTGTACGGTTAAATTTTTTATTATAGATTCTTCTAGCTTTTTTAGGTAGGCCTGTATTGCTATGAACTTTCCTCTCAGGACTGCTTTCGCTGTATCCCATAGGTTTTGGGTTGTTGTGTGTTCATTATCATTAGTTTCCAGAAATTTTTGATTTCTTCCTTGATGTCATTATTAACCCATTCATTATTTAATAGCATGTTATTCATTCTCCATGAGTTTGAATGTTTTTGAGTTTTTTCGTTAAGGTTGATTTCCAATTTTAAGCCATTGTGATCTGAGAAGATGCTTGATATAATTTCAATTTTCTTGAATTTGTTAAGGCTTGTTTTGTGTCCTACCATGTAGTCTATCTTTGAAAGTGTTCCATGTGCACTTGAGAAGTATGTATATTTTCTTCTTTGGGGTGAAAACTTCTATATATTTATCGACTAAGTCCATTTGATCTAGAGTGTTGTTCAGTGTCTCAATATCTTTGGTGTTTCTTTGCTTCGAAGATTTGTCCATTGTTGACAATGGGGTGTTAAAGTCCCCTACGATGAGTGTGTTGCTGTCTATATTTTTCTTGGAGTCTCTCAAAAATTTCCTTATATATTTGGGTGCTCCTAAGTTGGGTGCATATATCTTTATAAGGGTTATATCTTCTTGATGGATTTTTCCCTTAAATATTATGAAATGCCCTTCTTTGTCTCTTTTTATGGACTTTGCTGTGAAATCTGTTTTGTCTGATATAAGTATTGCTACCCCTGCTTTTTTTTCATGTCCATTTGCTTGAAATACTTTTTTCCATTCTTTTACTTTCAGTCTGTGTAGATCTTTTGTTCTAAGGTGGGTCTCTTGTAGACAGCATATGTGTGGGTCATTCTTTCTAATCCATTCAGCTACTCTATGTCTTTTAATTGGAGCGTTTAATCCATTTACATTTAAGGTTATTACCGATAAGTACTTATTCATTGTCATTTTTCCCCTTTGTACTCGTGTTCTTCTCTGTCTCTCTCTGTTTCTTTATCTTCTTAAAGCAGACCCTTTAGCATCTCTTGCATTGCTGGTTTGGTGGAGATGTATTCTTTTAGCCTTCTTTTGTCTTGGAAGCTCCTTATTTCACCTTCCATTTTGAATGAGAGCTTTGCTGGGTATAGTATTCAAGGTTGTAGGCCTTTGATTTTCATTGCTTGGAATATTTTTCACCATTCCCTTCTGGCTTGTAGTGTTTCTGCTGAGAAATCTGATGATAGCCTTATTGGAGCTCTCTTGTATGTTGTTCGATGTTTCTCTCTTGCTGCTTTTAGGATTCTCTCTTTGTCTTTGAATGTTGCCATTTTAATTATGATGTGTCTTGAGGTGGGTCTGTTGGGGTTCATCTTCATTGGGACCCTCTGTGCTTCCTGGACTTGCGTGACTCTTTCTGCCTCATGTGAGGAAAGTTTTCTGTCATTAGTTTTTCAAAGAGGTTTTCTATCCCTTGCTCTTCTCCTTCTGGAATTCCTATGATACGGATATTATTATGTTTCATGTTATCCTGCAGCTGTCTTAGAACCTCTTCAGTCTTGTTCAGCCTTTTTTCATTTTGTTGCATTGTCTGGGAGTTTTTGTGTACGTTGTCCTCCAGCTTGCTGATCCGATCTTCTGCTTCCTCTAGCCTGCTTTTAATTCCTTCTACTGTGTTCTTTAATTCAGAGATCGTATTCTTCATTTCCTCATAGCTCTTATTGATAGCTTCTATGTCCTTTTTCATGCTTGTGTAATTCTCTGTGAGTTCCTTGTAGTTTTTCTGGAGTTCCTTGTAGTTTCCCTGGAGTTCTTTGTAGTTTCTGCTGAGCTCATTCAGCTTCTCCATAATCCATGTTTTGAATTCCGTATCTGATATTTTGCTCCCCTCTATTTCATTTAGCACTCTTTCTGGGGATTCTACCTTTCCTTTTGATGGGGGGTTGTTTCTCTGTCTCCCAATTTTTGTGATTCCTATTGTTTGTTGGTGCTTCTTAGAATGATCTGCTCTTCCTGGATCTGCCTCTGGTAGCGTCAGGTCATGTACCAGACTGGTTCTAGGCAGCCTATTGGAGACTTCCAGTGTCTACTGCCTTTGTCTGTCTTCTTTAGCTGTTAATCTACTCAATCTGTGATTAGCCGTCAGGCTTGAGGACCGTGGGTGTGGCAGATTAATTCCTGTAGGCAGGGCTTTTATTTCCCCTTAGTCTGACACCACTTGGAGGGGAATGGTCTGTCTGCTTTACTTGGGCTGAGTCAGCACTAGCTGGTCCTGGGAGGAGGTTAGTGTAGCTTCCACTTACTCCTCTGCCCTCTTGGATCTCCGTCTGTCTTGTCCTTGATGTTATTTCTTTAATCTGTCTGGTTGCATTTCAGCTACCCTTTGGCGGATCTTTTTCTCTGGTTAGTTGATTGAGAGTCACTCTGCCCACCTTGTCTTGAGATCTTTTGTGGAGGAGCTGCTCAGCACAGCTGCCCCAGGACAACCAGGGGCGTTTCTGGGGAGCAACATTGAGCGCTTGCTATGCTGGACCCCTGGGCCTCGCTCCGCACCTGACTCTTGGCCTCGGATTTCAGGCCAGGCTTCGCAGGACCTTAGGCTTGGGGGCAAACAGACACCTCCAAGCCAAAGCCAGCCTCCTAAGCCTCATTCAGCCTCAGGACCCCCGGTTCCCCAGCTTTGCAGCTTTCCAGGAGCTTTGAGGAATAGGCAGCCTGCTTAAAGTAAGATTCCTTCCGCAGGGCGGACCTCTGTGGGGGCTCCCTGCAAGGACAAACCCACAGAGCTGGGCAGCGACCCCAGCGTATGACTCCAACTTTCCTACCAGGCCCGCAGCTCCTGCTCCTGTTCTGGATCCCAGGGCCTTCCCTCTTCTCCACTAGCGCTGCTTTCTCCACCAGTACCCCCTTGTTACTTGTTTTTATGGTTGATTAATATCCAACTATACTTATGTACCATCTTTCTATACACTCATTTATTGATAGGTTTGTGAGAAACGCTCACAATAAAAACCGGGACACAGGACTTGAGCAGTAAAGCGAGGCCTTTATTCACGAATCTGCAGAGCCGGGCGCACCCTCATAGCCAGGAGAATGTGTGCGCCCCCAATAGACAAAGGAACCTGGTTTTATAGTCTTAGCTTCCCCACCCTGAAATTGTCACCCTAAAGTGATTATTTTCTGCACCCTAAAATTGCCATTCTAAAGTGAGAGCGATTAGCTTCCCCGCCCTAACGCAACTAGTTTCCCCTCCCCTCTCCTTCTTCCCTGTTTCTCCATGACTGGATACTCAGGAGGTACAATCTAACATGTTCATCTAAATGCCCCTATTGTGATTTGTGAATATGCTAATGCTGTCCACTCCCTTCTCAGAGATCCTTTAATTACATTTGCCCTTAAGACCCTTTAATTACATTTGCCCTTTGTTACCAATGACTTTGCTACTGGTTTGGGAGTCACTATGACCTTGTTTCTAACAGGTTCATGGGTTACTTCCATAACTTGTCTATTGCAAATATTGCTGCAATAAACATAAGGGTAGATATATTTTTTTCAAATTAGTGTTTTTGGTTTATTTAGATATATACCTAAAAGTAGAATAATGGGTCATAAGGCAGTTCCACATTTAATTTTTTGAGGACACTCCATAGTCTTTTATACAGTGGCTGTACCAGTCTGCATTCCCACCAACAGTGCACTTGGGCTCCCTTTACTCCACATCCTCATCAATACTTGTTGCTTGTTGATTTATTGATCATAGCAATTTTGAAGGGTGTGTGGTGGTATCTTAATGTGATTTTAATTTTCATATCTCTGATAATTAGTGAGATTGATCATTTTTTCATATGTCTATTGTACATCTGTTTGTCCTCTTTGCAGAACTATCTTTTCAGGTCCTCTGCCCATTTTTTAATTGGGTTGTTTTGTTTTGGGGTGTTTAGTTGTATGAGTTCTTTATAATTTTAGACACTAACATCTATAATTAAAATATTATAACAAACTGAAAAAATAAATTGAAAAAAGATACAAATAAATGGAAGCATATACCATATTCATGGATAGAAATGATTAACATTGTTAAAATGTCCATACTTCCAAAACAATCTATAGATTAAACACAATTACTATCAATATACCAATGACAATTCCACAGAACTAGAACAAATAATTCAACAATTTATATAGAACCAGAAGAGACCCCAAATAGCTACAGCAATATTTTTTCTTAAATTTATTTTATCTTTCCATTACCATTAATCCCCCCTATACCTTATGCCACCTCCACCCACCCCAACCTCTGCAATCCCCACACTATTGTCAATTTCCATAAGTTTTTTCTCTTTTATTTTTTGCTTGTTCCCTCCACCACTATCTCAAGCTTCACCCCCTGCACTCCCACCCTGGAGCTGTCAGCCTGCTCTCTATCTATGAGTTGGTCTCTATTTTGCTTGTTAGTTCAGTTTGTTTATTAGATTCCACACACGAGTGAAATGAGATGGTAATTGTTTTTCTCTGACTGTCTTATTTCACTTAGCATATAAAATAGCTATGGTACACTTACACAATGGGATATTACTCACCAGATAAAAATAAGAAATAGTTTACCCTTGAAAACAACATGGATGGACCTGGAAAACAGCTAGCCACAATATTGATAAAGAAGAACAAAGTTGAAAGAACCACATAACTTGATAACAAACTACACTACAAGTCCATAGTAACCAAAACAGAACATTACTGGCATAAAAATAACATATAGGTCAATGAGACAAAATAGGAAACCCAGAAATAAACTCATACTATATTGTCAATTAATAATGACAAACAAAGCAAGAACATACAATAGTGTAAAGATATCTATTCAATAAATGGTGCAGCATTCATGGATTTGGTTCAATTTTAGTTGCTTTATTCTAGTTATCTCATAAAATCTCCACCTTAATTTTGTACAATGTGATAATACACTATTTTACAGATTATATTATTGAATCTCACTGAGGAAAATTCAGTGGCTTGCTTAGCAGGACTAGTTTAAAACCTAAGTCCATCTGAAAACCACGTGTCTTCTCTTCACAATGCTGTGGAAATTTGAATATGGGAAGGAAATATATCTTTCCTCATGTTTGTTTTTTCAGAAATACTTGTCAATAGATGTGTGGCTGTAAACAGTACTTTTTATATTTTTTTAATTTTTACAAACAGTTAATGATTTTTTAAAAAGTGATTTAATTCTCAAATCAACATAGGGGTCCTGAAGGCTACAAAGAATAATCATTTGTCCATATTACATAGATGATACATAAAATGTTTTTCAAATTATAGTACTGAAATAACAAAATATTAGGATGGAGTTAATTGATCAAAAGAAAATATGTCATAGTTGATCATGGTTTTAAAATTCTTTTTTCTTGTAGACTTTTCTATGTAAAAAGGTTATAGATAGTATAATAAAGTAGCTAACTATATACCAGACTTTTTAAACTCAGTTGTATTGAGGTATAATGTATATGTAACGAAATTATTAATTTTTAGATGTACAAGTTGATGAGTTATTTTAAATGCTGTTTTTAATGTTCACACATTAAAATTCACAATTTTGAGTGTGGAGTGTTATGAGATTTGACAAACACATAGAATTTTGTACCCACATCACAATAAAGATACTGAAATAGTTCCATTACTCCAAAGAAACCCTTTCATGCACCTGCATTATAGAAAAATTTTCTCTTTCTTTATAGTTGTTCCTTTCTCTGAATGTCATAAAAATGTGATAATAATATATGCATGCTTTTGTGTTTTACTTCTTTCACTTAGAATAATGCATTTGATTTTCATCCATGTGGATAGTGTGTATCTATAGTTTGTTTCTTTTATATTGCTGAGTAATACTCAATTATATAGATTGCCCTAGTACATCAATCTGCTTACTTGTTGAAGAGCATTTTGAGTATTTCCAGTTTTTTTACCTTTTGAATAAAGGCATGATAGCCATTGTATACAGAATTCTGAATGAACATATATTTTCATTTATTTGAGACAATCACCTATATGTAAGCATGCAAGGTTATTTGGTAATATAAAAAAACTCTCAAACTCTCTCCCAAAGATGCTGTTTCATTTTGCATTTCTTCCCATAATACATCCTCACTGGCACTCAGTGTTATCAAATTATTTTGTGTGCTCTTTGTTTATTTTTAAAACCTTAGCCTTTTTAACATATGTGTAATTGTGTAATGCCATTAGCTTTTGTTTTTAATTTGTATTTTATTAAGGACTACTTTGTTTAGCATGTTATTACTTGCTTAATTGTCATATATCTTATTATTAATTTTTTGGTGGGATAAATATCTTTCAAGATTTTACCCACATTTATTTTTCCTTGCTATAGTTCCTTAGCTATTCTGGTTGCAAATACTTTGTCAGATCAATAATTGGAAAATACTTTTTCCCAGTATATGAGTTGTTTTTTTACTGTTTAGTTTTTTTCAGAGTACTTTAAATTTTTTCATAAAGTCCATTTTATCTTTTTTTTATTAAGTTTGGAGATTTTGTGTCCTTTAAAGAACTGGTCTATTTTCTATTTTGTTGAATTAATATTTGTTGATTCTATAATGGTATCCTCTTTTTCATCATGATATTGATAGCTTATGTCTCTCTATCTCTCTTCCTTTCTCTTTCTCTTTTGTCAGTCTGGCTGGAGGTTAATCATTTTTACCAACTTAATATGCCTTAGATCACTTATCTAAATATCAGCTGATAGGAATTTAAAATTAAGTTTGTCTGTTTCTCAACCCATCCTCTTTGTAGAATACTGTACCCTTATGGCCAGTTTAAATACAGAATTTCCAATACATATACTTTCCTCACTTTCTCTTATCTACTTTTCTATCACTTTCATTCTATAGCTAATTACTCTCTATTCAAACACACACACACACACACACACACACACACACACACACACACACATCCCTAATAATGAGATTGATTTTTGAGGCATGACATGTTTGTTGATCAAGCTCAAGCCCATTAATTTATAAAAATATCATATACTTCTCTTTTCTAATAAGTGCTTATCTTTATCTGTAATAATATGTATTTTTGAGAGATTAAACTAAGTTATTCTATAGAATTTGCTTTCTTATTAAATAGTTCTGCACTTGTAGCCATTTTTTATAAAAAATATGTAAAAAACTTAATATTACCATGTACCCCAAGCCATAATAAAGGAAAAAAAAAGAATTGAAATAATATATATAATAATAGTAATTCCTTACTCTTTAACCCAAACTTGGGCAAGTCCTTTTCAAAAAGGGACACCTATGCCCTGACGTTTCCACGATTATATTTGTTACTGTGGCCTTCATGATTTCAGACAAATTTCTGTTTGAATTTTTCTAGCTCACATGCTGACCTGTGACAACTAAGTCAGAACATATCATCAGTATTTGTCACACAAAGTGAAGTCTGACATGCAATTCCCCAGAATTCTAAGCCCAACGTTTTACACTCATCTTTACTGTAAACTATTATTAAGCTCAGCCACTCATATAGATGCTATTATTCCCTCTTTCTCAGTTTTAGCTTGAGACTTCTCTTTTGTGCTTAAAAAAGAAAAATGTTGAAAAATAGAATTTTCAATTTTCTAAATAAATTCTTAAGTGACTTAAAGTGAAATACAAGCTGCAGGCTAGTTCTTTATGAATAATGCATAATTATGTTTCCTCTTATATCAGAAAATGAGCTGTTAAATTAGAACTTTGTATAAACCAAACAAATAAATTGCTTTCTAATAGTTCATCTCACTCTTCACTTTATAATTTAAACTTTGATTTATTGTCTAAGAAAATGGACATCCTCTTAGAAGTGGCAAAAGTAGTAACATCCATTACTGTTATCATCTTTTGTTCAAAATGACTCATGAATCCCCAAATTTGTAATGTTCTACAATTCAATGTGATATATTTTATTTTGATATGCAAAACACATAAAATTCATTTTTGTGTTTATAGCTACTAGGAAGATAGATAGATTGATAATGCATAGATTATATAACTGTTGTTTGTTTTCTGCTGACCTGTCTTGCTTTTACTCTCCTGCTGAATAGTTTTAGAAAACATTTCATAAAGGAAAAACTATATTGTTACCAGTTTTATACTAGTTTATATTTTATGTATTCTGTTGACTCATACAAATTTTATTCATAATCTTTCAGTGAAGGTATACTACTCTACATCTAATAGTAATTTATTAATGGATAAGAAAATCAAATCTATCAAATTGTTTATAGAGTGACCCCTTGAAAATATAATTATTTTAAATTCAAATTCAAACTATGGGGGGAAAAGTAGTAAACTAAAACAGATATATTTCCTGCTCTTGTGAGATTTACTGTGTGTGTGTGTGTGTGTGTGTTAGTTTCAGAATAACTAGGGACAATATCATAGGAATTACCAACCTCAATGTTTTTCTTAACAAACATGTGTTTAGTAATTTCTGTTAGCTTAATCATGAAAGCATTGCAGTTTTAGCTTTTTAAGCAAAAGTCTTCTTCCACAAAGTTGAGTATAAAAGAATACACTACACAAGATATTAACATGGACTTCAATGCATTTTCATTCATCACAAGTGTAGAACTTACAAAAATGTAACATTAATTGAACAGAAAATATGAAGGCATAAAAGGTTATGTGTGTGACCTTGAAAGGTCATAGTTTGGGAATGATAGGAGGACTCTTATGAAGTTTGAGGAGATGTTAAATGGCAGCCTTGAAAAGTTAAACATCTTAGACATGGGCTTAAAGAATTTAACTTCCCAAATCCCATAGCCAGTTACTGGAGCCCAACTAATGTGAAATGAAGTGCTGTCTTTAATGAATTTCCTATTATTTAAGAAGCCTACAAGATTCTTTTATTATGTGTTTGTTAAAAGTTACCCAGTCCAATGCATCCTGTCAGAAATTATGATTTTTAAACTGGAATTAGATCATAATGCTGTCAAATTTAGTGATTATTTTATGAAACAACTTTACTGAATCTCACCGAGGATAAAGAGTGAAGTGTTTTACAGACATATGTGTACACATCTGAACCCAAATATAGTACATTGGACACAAATACGATCTGAGTGTGTGTGTACGTTCTACTATTTTATGTACTTGTCTCTCTGCTAACCTCTCCACCACTGTAAAAGTCTGCGTCTTTAGTGTTTGTGACTGAAGGAGCTATTTACCGAACTGTGATGTTTGCAGTAGACAGTTCACCTCACAAGATACTTGAGACCTTTCTCAAAAAGAGATCTCCTTCTCTGATTACAGCACTGTGTCCCACTTTAGTCTGTCTGACATTGTTCTTTCTACGTGGTAGATAGCTGCGAAATTGTGAAATAAAGTGTAACCGAAGAATAAAAAGACTGCTAAGTGGTCAATGTTTCTGGTGAAACTTAAAAACTGAAGCTCAGGGAGGTTAAATAACTTTAGTCTGAGACATTGTCGACTTCACAGGCTCTATTCTGCTCACCACACTATACTACTTCATTGGCAAGCATCAGACATGGGATTAAATAAATTGTCGATTCTCCTGGGAAACCAAAATACAAAATATAACTAAAATTCATCAAGTCAAAGTCAAAATGGAGTAGGGAGGCGAAGTGTTTAATCTTTTTAAAATAAAATTACTGTATTTTTTTTCTATGAGTCTAAGCAAATAAATTTGCTTGGTAAATTGCTTTTGAATAATTTCTCTATATAAATAAATAAGATACATGTAGAATAGAATTAAAACTAATAGGTATGTCACCAAATAAAGTCAAATGTTCTTAGAGCTTTATCAAGAAATACTTGAGTGTTTCATAATATAGTTTTTAGAATTATTTATAACTTATACAGACATTGTTTTATTCATGAGCTGAAAGATATACTGGGTTCTAAAATCTTCAATGTTCTGTAGAATTCTGAACAATTATTCTAGATTGTATTTAAACTGTCAGTTCTTCAGTTTTAAGAAAGCCACATCAAAACACATAGAATAAATTAAGATACATTAACAACTTGAGCAAAACTTGATATGCAAAATGGAATGAAGTCTTCCATCCAGCACCAGCCTTATTTATCTAAATATGCTAGTCTTCTGCTTCCATCCAAAATGTTTCACTGCAGAAAGACATGTGTGACTGGTTTTGAAATTTTGTGTTGAATTTTTTCTTTGACGTGAATTATTAAATGCAAACAACTTTAAATTACTCCCTTTGTTATTTTAAAATTTTATCCAGTTACAAAATGGCTATATCTGAGCACACATTTCAAAATGAATGAATTCTATAAAAGAAAATTAAACAAACAACTTGTTCTAAATGTACTCCAATGCACTGAGGGAATGTTCAAATCTATCTGCTTTGCTATTGCTGATTTATGTTGCCCATGGCCTAGGGTCATAAAGAGGTAATTTTTTTAAATTTTTGAGCTAGAAACTGAAAGCTATGTTTTTTTTTAAATTAAGTTTATTGGGGTGACATTTGTTAATAAGATTATTTAGGTTTCAGGTGTACAGTTCTATAATACGTGATCTGTATATTGCACTGTATGTCTACCACCCAGAGTCAAATCATCTCTCACTATTTATATTCCATCCTTTACCATTTACTAACTCCTACCCTCTTCCCTCTGGTAACCACAATACCATTGTCTGTCTTTATGAGTTTTTGTTTGCTTGTTTTTCTCATTTATTCATTTGTTGCTTTCAGTTTTATATCCCACATAACATTATAATAATATGGTTCTTAACATTTTCTGTCTTATTTTGCTTAGCATGATATTCTCAAGGTCCATTCCAGTAGTCACAAGTAGCAGTATTTCATCGTTTCTTATGGATGGGTAGCATTCTATTGTTACATGTACTACAACTTCTTTATCCAATCATCTAGCAAAGGAGATTTTGGTTGTTTCCATGTGTTGACCACTGTGAATAATGCTGTGATTAACATAGTGTGCCCACTTCTTTGCTAATATCTATTTTTAATTTTAGGGGAGTAGATATCCAGAAAAGGTTTTTCTGGGTTATATGGTAACTTTATTCTTAATATTTTGAGGAATCTCCATACAGTTTTCCATAGGTGCTGTACCAATCTACATTCCTACCAGCAGTGACTGAGAGTTCCTTTTTCTCCACAATCTTTCCAACAATTATTATTACTTGTCTGGTTGATAATAGGCATTCTAACAGGTGTTAGATTATATCTCATTATAGTTTTGATCTGCATTTCCTTAATAGCTTGTGAAGTTAAGCACCTTTTATATATATGTTGGCCAGTTGTATGTTTCCTCGGAAGAAATGTTTGTTCCAGTCCTCTGCTTATTTTTTTAATTTGATTGTGTGTTCGGTGTTGAGTTGTATGAGTTCTTCATTTATTTTGGATATTAACCGCTGGTCAGAGCTGTTACCTTCTCCCATTCAGCTGGTTGCAAATACGTCCTCCCATTCTGTTGGTTGCTTTTGCGTTTTTTCAGCAGTGCCATTCGCTGTGCAGAAGCTATTTAGCTTGGTGTAATCCCATTCACTTGTTTTTGCCTTTACTTTTCTTTATTGGAGGGTCTAATTCATAAAATCTTCTCTAAGACCAAGGTCCATAAGTTTAGTAACTATGTGTTTCCTCTGTAAAGTTTATTGTTTCAGGTTTTATATTTAGGTCTTTGATCAATTTTGAGTTAACTTTTGTCCACGGGGACAAACAGTAGTCCTCATTTCAATTTTTTGCATGTGATTTTCTAATTTTCCCAACATCATTTATTGAAGGAGCGTTCCTTTCTCCACTGTGGGTTTTTGACTCCTTTCTCAAAAATTAATTCTCATATATATGTGGGCATATTTCTGGGCTATCAATTCTATTTTATTGTTCTGTATGCCTGTTTTTCTGACAATACCATGATGTTTTAATTATTATCACTTTGTAGTATAGTATTGTTTTGGCTGTTTGAGGTCTTTTGTGATTCCATAAAAACCTGATGATTTTTTGTTTTATTTTTAACTGCCATTGAGATTTTAATGATTATTTCATTAAGTCTGTATACTGCTTTGAGTAATATACATTTTAACTATGTCGATTTTTTTAAGTCTTAGCTAACTACTTTATTTTTTAATTAAATTTTTATTGTATTATTTTACATTATCATTTATCTCCCATATGTTTTACACATACACATACTCACTGCACTATTGTTTATGTTCATGAGCCTTTTTGCTCAATTGATCTACACCCAAACTCTGTCCCCTGCCCATAGCTGTCACCCTCCTCTCTATGAGTCTGTCTCTGTTTTCCTTGTTAATTCAGTTTGTTCCTTCGATTCCACAAATGAGTGAAATCATATGGTATTTGCCTTTCTTTGACTGGCTTATGTCACTTAGCATAATGTTATCCAGGTCCATCCATACTGTCACAAAGGGTACATTTTTCTGTTTTTATGATTGAGTAGTATTCCGCTGTGTAAATGTCCCATAGTTGTTTTATCCACTCATCTACTGATGGACAGTTGAGCTGTTTCCAAATCTTGGTGATTGTGAATAAGGCTGCCCAGGCATAGGGGTGCTTATACTCTTTCAAGTTAGTGTTTTGAGTTTCTTCGGATAAATTCCTAGAAGTTGAATCTTTAAATTCATGAACACAGAATGCCTTTTTCATTGCATTTTTTTAATTTCTTTTAATAATGCTTTGTAGTTTTCAGTGTATAGGTTCTTCACATTTTTAAGTTTATTCCTAGGTTTTTTTTTTTTCATTTTGTTGCAATTGCAAAAAAAAAATTTTAATTTCATTTTTTTCTGAAATTTTATTATAAGTATATAGGAATACAGTAGATTTTTTTGTATGTTGATTTTTATATCCTGAAACTTTACTGTATTTTATTTTTGTTTCTAATACATTTTGGTGTAGTCTTTAGGGTTTTCTATATAAAGGGTCATATAATCTGCAAAAAGTGACACTTTTACTTCTTCCTTCCCAATTTGATACTTTTTTTCCTTTCTCTTTCTTGATTGGTCTGACTAGAACTTCCAGTATTATGTTGAAGAAGAGTGGTGAGAGTGGACATCCTTGTCTTGTTACTGACTTTAGAGGAAAAGCTTTCAGTTTTTCACCATTGTGTATGATATTATCTGAGGGTTTGTTATATATGGTCTTTATTATGTTGAGGTATTTACATTCTATACCCATTTTATTGAGTGTTTTAATAATAAATTGATGTATCTTATCAAGTGATTTTTTCTATATCTATTGATAAGATCATATAATTTTTATTTTTTACTTTCTTAATGTGGTGTACATTGATCAAGTACATATGTTGAACCATCCTTGTTCCCCTGGAATGAACCCTGATTGATTGCTATGTATTATATTTTAAATTTATTGTTGTATTAGATTTGTTAATATTGAAAGCTATATTTGTAAGTTATATATCTACTATATGTCTACTTTAAGCATATACTTCTAAAATCTTTTACTACATAATGAGGTCAAAATTCATCTAAACTATTTTATGATTATTATAAGTAAAATAAAGTGTTAATATTTAATTTTTTTAATTTATTTATTTTAGAAAGAGAGTAAAGGAGGGAGAGAGACAGAGACAGAGACAGAAACAGAGAGAGAAAGATCAATTTGTTGTTTCACTTAGATATGCATTTATTGGTTGGTTCTTATATGTGCCCTAGCTAGGAATGGAACCCACAAATTTGGCATATTGAGACAATGCTCTAACTAAGCTCCCAGCCAGGGCCAAGAATGTGAATCTTGGTGCACTATAACTCATAATGTGCTTAATTCTGTGTAGTTTTTTTTAGTTTAGATCTATATTATTGTAATTCCCAACTTAATTGGTTAACTATTTATCTATATTGTCACCATCTTAGAATTAGATCCTCCAATTCTATTTCAAAATATTATTCTCTACAGCTATATGAATGACAAATTACTGCTCCCTTGGTTTTGGAAATCCAAACCACAATGAAATCACTCCCAGCCATGGAACAGGGTCTACCCATCAGTCTTGTTCTTCCTTATTTTTACTCATGTATGAGTTCTTTTTCTCCTGTATTAAAACTACATTTTCTAGGATATTGTCTATAGTACTTGAACTTTTTCACAACACCCCTGATTATCACAAGCCTTTTTAAAGTGAATCTTTTTCCCATCACTGTTTCTTCAATCAGCATAGTATTTTCTCATACATCTCTTTTGTTGCTTTAACTTGGAGTATGGGTCTTTCCTTTTAACCTGAATGAGCTAGCAAAGATTTTAGCTCCTTTTTTTCTATTCTTATACTGGTAATTTCTGGAATATTCAGAAACAATGTATTTTCTTCATTTTCTCAAAAATCTGTGTATAAAATTGGTGACTAGAGAAAACATATCAGATATTTTTCTAATATCTTTTAAAGAAAAATTTCTATTTTTTCTCAATATTTAACCATAAGAGTTCCTCAGAAAACTGAATTATCCAGATAATATGTAAAAAGGAAATATCTGTAGGTATTTCAAAATTCAACAATAGTTAATAGGTGCTTTTATAATCAAGGGCCAAAAAGCCAGAACCAATTAAACATATGAATCTAAACACTGTCATTAGTGAAGGTTTGGAAATTAAACTATGAAAAATTATTATACACAGAGAGGGTATTACATATGAAAAATGATGCTTTATTAAATATTTGGTTGTTTCCAGTTCTTGAAAGTTGAATTTTTTAAAAGTCAAGTAAATTCTTATGCATAAATAAAAGTAACAGAACTAAAGTTGAAAAAAAAACAAACATATATTTTGGGTTTTAAATTAAGGTTAAATTACATAACTAATAAATGTATATATTTTAACATGGTTTTCCTTTAAGGAGGCAATATGACATTTCTGGACATTTACAAACAGAAAAATGCTTACTAGAAATAATGCATATCTCAGAGATTTTTTTATTATAATGTTAGGCTATATAATAGACTGTATGGTCTATTTTTCGTTCTCTGGTTCAATTCAATTTTTAAATCATTGGTTCTTTAGTTTTCATCTATGTAATAGCTGAGAAGCTTTGATTCATTTTGGTTCCCTATTGCATTGTCCTGGGAATGGACATTTATGGCTTGTAGAAGTCCATATGAGTTCAAGAAACTCATGGTGACAAACTATTCTCTTTCTATAATGAATCACTTGTTTTCAAGTGGTAAAGGTGAAAGGTCTTCAGATTAAATGTCTGAAAGGGAACTACACTAGACCTAGTCACACTATCATTATTGGAAAGGTATGGTGTCAGAGCCTCCTTAATACTGTTTCAATAATATGCTGCAATGACCCGAGGTATCCAAGGAAAGCCATTTTCTTTCTTTCAAATGATAAATTGATTAATCAATGAAACTGAACTTTTCCTGACTCTTTGTTCAGATTTAGTATGTGAATAGCCTGAGTTGTGACAAGAGTCCTCTTATCTGTTTAGCAGATAACATAATCACATGGATCAAGGAAGTGAACTTTAAAAGAATCCAAAGGTACTTTTAAATATAGTGTTTGCAAACTGTTAAACACTGGAATATAGTTTCTCAAAGCAGGTGACACAATATCCTGGTTTTCTCAAAGCAAGCCCAGTGTATGCCTGCTGTGCAGTTATTAACAGCACACAGCCCCCAACCCCCCTTTCGTTCTCAAAAGTATTCTGGTTTGGAACATACATGAATCAATCACCTTACTACTCATAATAAATTTTGAAATGAAAATAATTAGGTGGCCGATGAAGAAAAGTATTGGAAGACCAGGTCACTAAGTGAATAAGAAAGAGAAATAAGATTAAAATTGTGGCTTTGTGTTTTCATTTATTTTCTCCTGCTCACATAAATGAAAGTTTCATTTTGTTCTCCACAAAGTATTTCTTGCAACACCGATTATAAAAACAGCTCTGTTCTGTCTCTGCCACTTTATGGCAACAAGTTATGGCAGGGTGGGAGCAGGAGCTAGAAGGAAAGTATAATTCAGGATCCCTTTGACACAGGCTGGCTGAACTTTAGTCTGTGGCCAGTAGGTAATGAACGAGCTATTAACAGTACAATATATTGATATTCTGAGGGGGTAATATAGTCTTGAGAGGGGAATGTTGCACTCAGAAATTTAACCAACAGTGAGAATCAACTCATGTGTTATTAAATAACAGTAAACTCAACATGATTAATTTTTAAACTAGCAGTATCCATCACACTATTTTCTAGTGCTCTTCATTGATTGCTCAGTGTTTGTGACCCTCAGAGGCAAGGTCTTGTCACTGGATAACTAATGTTTCATTTACTGGTTTTACGAAGAATCATCTCTTGATTCTCCTCTGGACTGGAGACTGACAGCTTTAGTTGGAATTAGTGTGATCAGAGGAATAAGGATTACTCGGGCTTTTACTTGATAGCATTATGTCACTATCTTTGTGAATTACCGTTTTAGACAAGGAATAATGCACAAATAGGTATTTTTTGAAATTGTTAAGATTTCTTGAGTATTTCCTGTGCCAGCTGTATCACTAAGAGATGTTTCTAATTTACTCCTCGATAAAAGAGTAGAAGGTAGAAACTATTATCATATGAATTATTAATGTTATCCTTATATGTATGTTAGAGATAATAAAACAGACTTGGAGAGATTAAGTAATGTATCTTTTGAAGGAAATGTATAGTTATGTATAGTTATGTACTAATATACAGAGTGGGGCAAAAGTAGGTTTACAATAGAGAGCCTGTGAGTTTATTCTTGTATTATCATTTATAAATTATTGTATTATTTTTCATAGGAACAACTGTTAACCTACTTTTTCCCCACCCTATATAATGCCATGAAAAGTAGATTTATTTCTCACTCTCCTCAATCCATTCAAGAATAAGTGAGAAATATTGGAAATAAGCATAGCATTCTTATTTACTAAAAGTAAATCAATAACTAAATCAGATGTTTCTATAACATATAATTAAATTTCAGAACCTATAACGAATCTAGAGGAAACTCCAACAAATCAATAAGAAAGTTATAAACAACCCCTGGGAACAAATAGACAAGAGACTTCAACTGCAGCCTCACAAGGAGGCTATCCCCATGGGCACTAAACTTATGAGAAGGAGTCCAACTTTATGAAAAAAAAAAAATTAAAACTACAGCTAGGTACCACTACACACCCATGAAAAGGGCTAAAACTGAAAGAATAGTAACACAAAGTAATTGCAAGAATGTGAATCATTCAGGATTTTCAGACTGCTTCTAGCACACATGTGTGAAATCACCTTAAAAACAGGTTTGACATTGACTTCTAAATTTAAATTGATGTGTGTGCTATGTTCTCAACAGTTCCGTCCTAGGAAGGTAATGATCAGAATGAAAACAAAATGCTAGCATGTTCTTAACAGCATTGTTTAAATAGCCCCAAACTGAAAACAACTCATATGACCATCGACATTAGAATAAATAAATAAATTGTGGTAAGTGAATAAATTATAGCCACAGATTATGATATTAGTAAATTAATGTTCTACATTCTTCTGTAAGAATATTGTTTGATCTTACTAACAAATGTTGATGGGCAACATTAGCCAGAAACACACAAAAAACACTGTTTTATACCATTTCCATAACATTAAAAAAACATACAAAGCTATTTTATGCAATTAGAATCCAAATGGGAGGAGGCATGAGAGAGGTTTTTGGTGGGCTATAATATTATTTTTCTTTATCTACATGGTGTTTTCATGGGTATGTTAATGCTGTGTTAATTTACTGATCTGCACTCTTCAACATGTACATCTTTGTAACACATGTTGTATAGAGTTGTCCAAAGAAACAAAACCAATAGGATAGATAGAAACAGAGACAGAGATAGAAATATAGAGAGACAGGGACATGCATAAAGAAGATTTATTATAGAAATTGGCTCACATGATTATGGAGGCTAAAAATTTCTATGATCTGCTGTCTGCAAGCTGGAGAACCAGTAAAGTTGATGGTCTAATGCATTTCAAGTCCAAAGCTAAGAATCGAGGGGCCAATGGAAGTCGCAGTCTGAAGTAGAATTTAAAGTATAAGTTTAAGGTAAGAATTAAAATACTAAAATAGTTATTTATCAGCAATAATCTCAGTTAAATTAGAAATGACTAATGGGAAGGTTTTAGCTTTCAGCTATAGAGGATTTTTTTAATTTTTAAATTTTTTTTACTTTTACTCTGACACACATTGCAAATTAGTTATTTTTTAAACTAAAATGTTTTATAGCCAATTAATAAAAAGGATAATGTACTGTGAGTTATTTTATCTTAAAAATAATATATAGCATGTATTATTAATATAACCTATCTGCTAATTATATATAATATTCTAATGACAATTGTTTTATTATTTTGAGCTATTTGATTCACTTATTTTTAATTAGTTACATTTAAATACATTTCTCCCCAGTTTATTTTTTTCACTTTGGGACAGAGATTTTGTCTCCTAATAATGCTTAGCTCATATAACATAGGTTTATTAATTTAGTTTGATGATTCATTTAACTGACTCATATACTCCACAGATTTTCTAAACATCAAGAAATTTTCTTAGAATTTTAGTTAAAATGTTGAATATTTACTCCAAGGGATAATGGAAGAAAATACAACAAAATATTTTTAAAAGCATCTCAACATTATAATTCTTTCTGTTGCAAAAAGAGAGCTATAAAGAGAAATGTCATGATAAAAATGGCTCTCATTTACTTGAGCACTTATTTCTTGCCTGTGTTTATGTTAAGTGTGTGGCATCATTATCTCATTTAATCTTTACCAATTTCATTTTGTTGGTGCTGCACCTGAGATTGGAGTTCTTACTGATTGATGACATTATTTTGAGTTCTTCATCAGAGATGTTTGGAATTATTTCATTTTATTTTCAAGAGAATCTTAGGCATATGATTTAGATTAGAAACTTTGAAAACTTTATTTATAGACTTTATGTAACTGAAATAATAAAACTTAACCATTTATTATTTGTAAGCTACTTACTATGCAAAGCCCTGGCTGGTTTGGCTCAGTGGATTGAGCATCGGCCTGCGAGCTAAGTGTCGCTGGTTCGATCTTCCAGTCAGGGCACATCAGAGAAGGAAAACTCTGACTCCAAAAAACCTCCGCTGCCTTGCGACATACCTCTTCAGGGGAAAGGCTAAGGGAGTAAACCCCGACAGAAAATGCGGAGCCGGAGTCCCTAAGGCGGTTTGACGTTGTAGTCAACACCGGCAACTCCTGCGGCGCACCTGAAGCCAAGCTGTATTGACTCCGTCTTTCCCTTGGACCCTTCAGCTGCGAAGAGAGGGGGGGTCTGCTGCATGGGCAACAGCAGACCCTCCATATCACCCTGCCCAGGCTCTGTAGCTTCAGCTTCACTGGAGAGGACACTCCAGCGTCATCGCAAGATGTCGATTCAACACGGGAGGAGACAGATACCGTGTCACTCCCGAGTCGGACTGCACAACCATTCTCGGCGGTGCAGATAGACTCTTAAGAAGCTACACCATCGTCTCTCGAGACGGACGGCTGCCGACGACGACTTACTATGCAAGGGCTGGTTTAGGAAAGACTAAATCAGAGAACTATAAGAATATTTTACCAAATTGGATTTCATCTACAAAGCATCTGCCTTAAGAGAAAATTAAAACTTAAATCCCTGAGAAATTATTGTGATTTTTAGAGTTTCAGCTGTAACAAATCATTTGAATATCTAAATTGTAGTAGAATTAAAAGACTGCTGGAAACAGATATATACTAGTTTGAGAGTTAAAAAGCAGTGATGAGTTCTGTAGATAGACTGAATTTATTATTGCTTTGTATCATATATAAATATAATATTATGTATATATGTATGACTATATTAGGCACAGAGAAAGTAGCCATATAGATATGATCTTGCCTTTGAGATGCTTTTCACTTGTCTATCTTTATGCATGTATATAATGATATATTTAACTGTATAAGAGGGTGCATAGGTAAGAACTGGAAATATATGTCACAAGTGGCATATGTTGTGAGCTTTATCTACATCAAGAAAGTAGTCTATAATTTCAGTTCAATGTATGTATATAAATAAACAAATAAATAAAGCCAGAAGACACTATCTATAAACCATGTTTTAAAATATATATATTGTTATTTCTATCATGACAGCAAATAATTTGAAAACAAGTAAAAATTATTGGAGACATTTTAAAGTATTTGCTTTGAAATATAGTCAAAATTAAATATTACCTTGATTTTCATATGAATTTTAAAATATATTCCTAATTTGGTGGTTTTTCTGCCCCCTCCAAAAAAAAGATTATAAAATCAATAAAGCTAGATTTCTCCAAAGCTTTCAAATGGTTTCTCTGTGTCTCATGTATGAATTACAGGTAGGGTGTAAAGAAATTTATTATTCAGAAATTCAAATTTTTTGAGGAGTGTTGTTTATATCTACAGTGTCTATAAAGTACAAAAAATTTTAGATGACATTGTTGAAAAATTCTGCATTGTCATTAGTTGGCATTCCAATGTTCTAACTTCCATACCCAGAAGAGTCTTTCCCAGCTCCTGTTGCAGAAAACTTGCACGGTTAACATATTGATGCAAAAGAGCATTATTGACTTACTATTTTTCACTCTTGAGGTTCAAAGTAGTTTAATCTGGAGCTGTGGTATTGAAGCAGAGTTATAGAAACACAATGGGTTCCCAATCAAGGGGTTTTAGAGCTGAAGAGTTATATCAGGAGCATTCCCTATTCTGAAAACAGTGGCTCTGGACTTTATCAAACCCATCGAAAAAGTCACACAGCAAGGAAATGTGTGGTAGATTGCCATTCATTAACTATGTTTAGTGAACAGGATTATTTGTGGGCTACCCCTAAATACAAATACAGTAAGACATAAAATCAAGGGAAGTTGTGTTATCAGAGACATGTCTACAAATCTAGACACTTGAAGTAACTGCTTTTTCAACAAAGATGCAATTTATTTGCTAATTTTTATATCTAAAACACTTTATTAAGGGTACTAGTTTGTTAATAAAAATTTATTAGGAAAATAGACTTTTCTTTATTCTTCTATGCACAGTTATATATCTGCTGGTCATGAATTATTTTGTTCTTTAATTTCCATCATAGTATATACCAGTGATTTTGAGTTTTTTTCATCTCATGGCACACAAACTAATTACGATGATTTTGCAGCACACCAAAAATTATATACATATATATATTTTACTAATTTGACAAAAAATAGGTATTATTTTGATTCATTGACACTGAACAGCTACTGTTGTGTTAACACTTTTTTAATCTGACAGTCTAAGGGAAAAGAGGTTAGTGCCCCTGACTAAATAGTCAGGTATTGCATATTTTAAAAATTCTTGCAGCACACCGGTGGAAAGTCACAGCCCACTCCATTTGCTTAGAGGAACTCCTCTCTCTAATGAGCAGAAACTAGAGGGAAAAACATGCAATTATTTATCAATGACCTTCAACTCCCTAAACTATTCTCATATTCTATAAAGGGTAATGTCATATATAACTATTGCAGTACTTGTTTTTCCAGGGAAATAGAGGTGATAAGCAGAGCCTCAAACCTAATAGGTTATTTTAAAAGTCAGGAAACAATGTTAGAAGACCTGAAGAACTTTAGTAAATCCATTATTATTGTTGTTGTTGTTGTTGTTGTTATTGGTTTAGAGAATTCTCACAGCTTAAAATACAAAATTCTAATGCTCTGGGTATAATCTGAAACCTTTGAAATGAGTCCCCACCATCATCTCCCCATGCTGTTCCCCACAGCTCCAGCCAGGCATGTGCACACGCACACATGACTTGAAGTACCGTGAAAGAAAAAACTTGCCTCATGACTGCTTTTGACTATTCCTTTCACTTTAACTAGTATTACATATCTACCACAAAGCTTGTCTAACATAGCGGCCTAAAAAGCAAATACAAATTCTCCTACACATCCCATGGATAAGAATTCTAGGAGTGGCTTGACTGGCTGGTTCTGGCTTAAGCTTTCTAACAGTGTTGCAGTCAAGCTGTTAGCTGTGTCACAGGGGTAAGATCTGCTTCCAAGCTCACTCAAGTGACCTTTGGCAGACCCCAGAAAACCTGCTTCCGTGCTCCCTCACTAGCTGATGGCAGGCCCCAGCTCTTTGCCATGTGGGCCTGTCCACAGGTTGCCCCATGGCAAGGCAGCTGGCTTGGAACATAGGTTAACAAGTGAATTTAGTGTTTTGGGAAATATCCCAATAACTACCCTGTGTTCCATATATTATGATGTGGCCTGAGACTGCTTTTCTAAGCTGCTCACACCAAAACACCCTAAGTCCGTTGAAACATGGACTATTTCCTGATCATACTGTGTCTTCAAATCTCCATGTTTTTTTCTTGGCCATGCCCTGTGCCAGCAATGTTCCTGTCTGCCTGATGACCTCTCACTCATCCTCTAGGAATATTCGGAATATGCTACAATATCACTTCCTCTGTGAAATTTCTATCTACGGCCTTCCCCCCACCTCCAGAACTGTTTACATTTCTCCCAGTACATACATACTCCATTTTATTTTTATATACCTGTTATTTTTGTCTTTATTTTTATTTATTTTTTGTTTCAGAGGTGAAGAACAGCTCAAATGCAAGAATCAATCTTCACTGTTATCTGTTCTGCAACTAACATAGTCCTGTAACTAGAATTTGATCATTTCTTTTTGGAATAGACATCATAATTTAATGTCATTATTTAATTAATTGATGAACAATGATAAAGTTGTCAGAGATATACCAAATATGATATATTTATCGCATCAATACATTCTTTGTTCCCTAATTACTCATGTAAAGTGCTCTCCATGTCTGATAAGATGATATGTAAAGGGGTTAGAAGCAAAATATAGATTTTGATCTAGAATTTTAATCCTAATACATGAGTATGCTTGTGAATTGATGATAAATTATTGGCTTAGACACCAACACTTTCTATGAGCACTTTACATAATACTTAACCTCTTTGCTTCTGGGAATTTTATAGTTACCACATCCAAGAACGTGTACTACAAATTTTAATGTTTTAACTAAATAACACAATACTTTCTATATGTATTTGTAGAATAATTTACATTGCCATCATTTAGCTCAAATAGTTAAAAGTAACCTATTTCATACCCATTTCAATTTATAATTTATGTAGATGAAGAAATATAAGTACTAAATTAGCAGGGATTTTTCTTGTACAATTTTGGTAATTTTGTTTACATAATCATGGAAAAATAATTTATTAGAAGAAAGATACTCTGAAAATAAATGTCATTGAGAAAGCAAGAACTCAATCTAGTAGATACAAAAATACTGTGCTACTCTTGGAGCACTGGAATTTTTATACAGCATAAAATCTCTTTGTCAAATCATCCAATTTAAAAAAAATATTAACTTTATCATGATTTTATAAGTGCTCATAAGTATTTATTGAACTGGTTCAATTTTCCTCATTTACAATGGCCTAGTATAAATGCAAGCCTTAGTTCCTTTTTCTGTGGAGACACAACTTCCTACAGCTACTTTATTCATGAATTTTTCTTCTTAAACAGGTAATTGCCGTTTATTGTCAATTTAGAGATGATGCTTTTGGAGTTTAACTTCTGTGCAGTTCTTGAGCTGCAATAGAAATTTAAATACCCTTGTATGGGCCTTGTATGGGCTAGTTTATCTCTGCATCAATACTAGCTAGCAACTGTAAGGTCACATGCCTGGATTTTCAGAACTAAGATGGAAAGAGAAAAACAATGTAAGCATGCCTCTCTATGCACATTCTGATGTATTTAATAAGATCAGACAATACAGTATTTATCTTCAACATCTGGATTGATTAAACTTTGAATTCTGGAAAATAAAGCTTATGCTGTAATTCTACTTATGTGAGAATGATGAAAATTTCGTCGACATTTTATTTAGTATTTAGCCGGAATCAACTGCCATTTATTAGGGACTATGTTCTAGCATCATAGTAATCCTCTTGGTTTAATTGGTTTAATATGATTAGCCCAACTCTAAAGGAGTAAAACTGAGGCTTCGATGAGTAAGTAATTTACCCAGACTACCAAACTATTTAATAGATGCAGTTGTCAGGCTCAAACATAAGTTTTATAATTTCAAATTCTATCCTTTCCATTCTACTTTTTTCCACATTTTTCCTCAATGTTTAAATTATGTGTTCATTGTGCTGACAATTTTTTTCAGTTTTGTTGAAACATCTGAAAAAGACTTAAAGTTAGTCATTTTAAATACAATGAAGACTTTTTTTTGCTAAATGAAGTAATTGGAAATAACTCAGTAACCATTCCTATTAGTATTAAAAAAAATAATAATCTAAAGCCATACTTCTTAAATTAAAAATATAAATCAATAATACCTCTCATAATCTGCCAAAATAGTAAAGAGTCTTTAAACTTTTTCTTTCTAGAAAAAAACCATATCTTTATAATAATAATTAATAGTAGACAATTTTAATTTTCTAAAATAAATCAATACTGAGTCACTATTAAAACTGGATATACTGTTCTTTTGGACTTAATATTCATATAAGATTTAGAAAAGAAGTGACCTTAACTTGAAATATATATGTAATAGCTGAATACTTATATATCATATATAATATAGCTTATATATATAGAAGATATGTATGTATATATATATGCTAATATATGCATACACGGCGGCTTCATTGGAAATGGAATGAAGTAGATGAGTTTGGGATGTACTTTGAAAGTAGAAAGCATAACCTCATGAATAGATGGAACAGGAAGAAAAGATGATAGATTTATAAGAAGGATATAGGATGGTAGAAAGACAAAGGATGACAGAGTGAAAATGAGAACGTATTTCAGCATGGTGAGCAATGCAAATAAGTGGATAATACAAATTTTAATTAGCTTTTCCTGTCTTGCTGTTGTTTGTGTTGAACAATTTAACATAGCATATTTTCAATTTAAATATATCAGATAAATTTAAGTGTAAAACCATAAAGGCATTGCTGAAGTATTTATTCTGATACTTCTGATATAGATACAATGTATTCATTTCTCCTTCTCACTATGAATGTATATTAACTTACTATTTTCATAAATTTATTCTCTGAAGGAGCACACTGTGAAAATTATTTGATTTGGAGATAAGGTGTAAATTATTGTTGCTACTAAATTTTCTATGAAGAAAATGCAAACTTTGAAGATGTAATTTAACTATCCAGGTGGTATTGACCTAAATGATTTGCCTACCTACTGAGTATGTCTTTAGGATAGAAAATGACATTTGAAACATCTTTATTACAATTTTATTTTAATAAGTTTGACAAATCAAAGCTACTTTTTAATTATATATCCTAATGTATACAGATTAATTGAAAAAATAAACTTCTTTTATTATCATGGTGAGATATTAAATGGCTTCTGTTCAGAGAATATAACATACATTTGCCATTGGAGTGTGATAGTTTTGGCTTTAATGGGTGAATACCAAACTTTGTAAGAGTTTCAACTTGTGCAATTAAGAGAGAAATGCAAATAAATATTTTTTGTGTAATTTCAAGTAGAATATGCCATTTCTGTGTTTATATAAAATGAAAATACATATTTTATATATTTTGTCAAGTGAGACATATAACTAGATTTTCCTTGTAAGAAAATATAAAACTTTAAATATAAATATTCAAATTCTATTAAAATAAATAATACCTTATCTCTTTTACAATATAGCTATGAAAATCTTTCTATTTTAGTATACTAAATATGATTTCCTTAAAAATAGATATAGTATAAGGTCTGTCCAGAAAGTAGGCAGCCATGTACTATCAAAAATGGAGATATTTATTGAGGAAGAAACATGGAACATTGTACATGGGACAATGATGGCTAACTCCCCTTTAAAGTAGGCACCTTGGGACCTCACACAGTTCTCCCAGTCACCAACAGCATCCCTGTAGTTTCCTGAATCTCTTTGACAGTCTGAAATCTCTTGCCTTTCTAAGGTGATTTTAGTTTTGGGAAAAGTTTCCAACTCTGGACTGTAGAGGGGCTGAATCAACCTGGCTGATTTGATGTTTTGCAAAAAAAACTGCATGAGACTTGATGCATGAGCAGGTGCACTGTCATGATGAAGCTGCCAATCACCAGTTGCCCGTAGCTGCAGCCTCTGAATCATCCAAATAGTTTCTGCAGAGGAATGTTCAAGCTTAACTTTTGCAAGCTTGCAAAAATTGATGCAAGTTCATTGCTCTGCTTGCTCAGTCATTTTGAATGCAACAGCGACATGGTACACATCATCACTCAGTAGTGTCTACTACCCACCACTGATGAGTACAGTGAAGTTATCATTGCTCCCACACGCACATTCAAGTTGACTCTCCTTGGCTGCCAGGTTCCATTGATGTTGAGCCAACTGTTCTTATTATATTAACAATGGCTGGACTTTTTCCTGAAAACCTCAAATATTCCATTCATAGTATAGAATTTTATCTGTCTATTCATCTATCTATCTATCATCATTGTCTATTCCTTATTGGAGTACATTGTGATTATTTCTAGTGCCTTGGTATTATTTTGATACATCATACCTCATACAAAGTTTTTTGAAGAGATAAGTAAATATATCTACAATATAATTTTAAATATAGAATTGTTATTTATTGTAACACATGTGCATTATTATTTGATAGGTATTACCAAAATATTTTCAGAAGTTGTAGCATTTATATTCATTAACAATGTATGAGAGAGTGCTTGTTTTTCTGCACTTCCTTCTCCATAAATAACCAAATTTTGTCTTTGAAGATCTAATACATGAAAAATAGTAGCTTCTGGTTTTGTTATGTTTTTTTTTCATTAATGTTATATTAGTGTATGTGTAACTGTGTGTATTGATAGATAAGTGTAGTTTATAAATAGTATTAAAATGGAATTTATAAATTATTTTAAATGAAAATCATAAATGACTGCATATATATAATATACACTATATATCACATATATAATGTGTAGTGTATGTGTATATGTGTGTGTGCACCTGGGGATTATTAACAAATAAAATCAAAATCACAATGACTTAAAATGATGAAAGTTTATTTTCTAACAGATGGAAAGTCTTCTCTTTTTCTGTATCTAAGTTAGCCATACTTCATATTATGATTCAGGTAACCAGGTTTGATTTTATTCCAAAGCTTAATATAAGGCTTTTTCCATGATTACCATCCATGGTAAGGGAGAGCCTAGATAGTAGAACTGAGAATCTTTACTTCTGTCCAGAAATGGCATATACTACTTCCTCTCATGGTCCCAAATGTTCTATACGGTCCTGCCAAATGTGGAAAGCAGAGCATCTCATTTTCCCAGTAAGAAAGGAGAAATGTATATTAGTAAACAGTGGTATTTTCTACCATCTTGAATTTCTCTTACACAGAAAATGCAGTTTTCTACCATCTTGAATTTCTTTTACACATGGAAAATGCAATTGATTTATCTTTATGACAAGCCCATACTAATATACAATCCCTGCTATAGATTTCCATGTTTTCTTTTAAACAAAACTGGATATAAACCTTATGATGTCTCTAGATTTAGCATTATTAACATCACAAACAAATTGTCAGTGTTGATTTTTCTCTATATAAATTTACATTTGGAGATGCTGTGGCATATTCTGTGTTTTGATTATACAGAGTAAGGCGAACATGAATTTACAGTTGTAAGTATGCAAAACTCATCAGAGTTTATTCTTTTATTATTATTTATTATTGTACTATTTTCCATACAAACAATCATAAGGCTACTTTTGCCTCACTCTGTATTTGTTCTAACATGAGAAATAAGCTTTTTCTTTTTCTGTGTTATGTATGAAAAGATTAATCTTGTCAGTCTTTGATAGCAGAATTCCCTACCCTGACTCTTACACTCTGGTTACTTCAAGGACATTTTTGACAAATAGCTCTACTTTTTCCATCTTGAATTTATATAATATATAATTCCTCATTTATTTATTTTGTTACACATATTACATGTTAACATATTAAGATTCAAACTATAACAAAAGTATAATATAAAATAGCTTTTATCTGCAAGGGTGGGATCTATTTTACTGAAAGAGAATATATGGTAGTATTCCAATATATATGTTCTTACAAACTTGTTTTATTTAAAACACTCATGTCAGCTTGCTGAAAATGGTTAAAGCCATGCTACACATAATTTTAAAAAGTAAAAATAATTTTAATAAAACTACTCTTAAAAATACTTAATTGATATTTAGTAATTTTTTTGGCATGTCAGTGACTCATGTGCATACATTTGTTATATCCAAATTTTTATAATCCCCTTTTTGAATGGCAACATATAACCAATGTAATTTTCTCTGCCAGAAGAGACTCACCTTTTGCTGCCCCCCCCAAATTAGAATTCTCAGTTGCATTTTTGTCACATTATTTTCATTATTTAGGAAAGATTACATAGAGGTGGCAGCCATTAATGACCTGCTCCCCAACATTATTATTTTTGTCTTAAAGTTTGTCAACTGTAAAGAGGTGAACCTAAGTACATTACTTCAGAGAAAAGTATAAAATATTGTAACTGAGCCCTAAATTTCAGACAAAGAAATTTATATCATAATTGTTTCAAAATATCCTCCAGAAAATCACCTAACTGCTGGGTGGCAGAGAGGAACACCTGCGCTCCCTTTTCTTGTCTAGGGGGTCTTAACGTGGTGGCTCAGAATCCTGGTGTGGCTCATGTTAGTAAGAGAAGACAACATTTCTTCAAAATAGTTCTTAGAGTCCATGAGGTCAGTAGAAAACAACATTTTTTACCAAATAAGCAAAATCAAATGAGCAGTATTACACAGCGGTCCTTTCGCTGTAATCAAGTTTCTAACAAAAGTTTTTATCTGTTAATATTTTTCTCAGTAAAGACACTTTCTACCAGTTTGAAAACGTGTGTTCAACTTAATTATATATCTTCAAAGATCCTTTTTCTAAATAAAGGCAATGCTCATAGATTCTAATTGTTAGGACTTGGACATATCTTTTGGGGATCACTAATCAACTCAACATAAGCATTTAAAAAGTGGATCACAGTTAAAGAACCCATAGTGTAGACGATGAATATATTGCCTAAACTATTATAGTAATTAACATTTAAACATGATACTATGCTTGTATTATCCACAGTTCCTGCTTTTGTAAATATCTACCCTCATATTTTCACTAATCCAAATATTCTCTACCCTCATATGGCTCATCTCAGATAAAATTTTCTTAAGAAATCTGAATTCCCTTCCAGATATGAATGATCTTATAAACTTGAGAAATCCATTATTTATGTTATTATCAAACTGAAAACTTTATGTCTTGTGCTATTGTATAATCAATGTCTCTTCCTATATTTTAAAAAAAATGATCACATTAAGATTTTACAAAGAAGAAATGGGGATGTTCAAAGGCTCAAAACTTTCCCAAAGTGATGCAGCACGTAATGGGCAGAGTCAGGATTGCAACTCAGTTTAGTCAAACACTGATGCCAAGCTTTTAATCATTATATATATATATATATATATATATATATATATATATATGTTAATATTTAAGGTATCTTTGGTTTCAAAGTATTGTGAAAAGACACTGGACATAGATTTGAGAATCCCATTTCTAGACTTGACTCGAATGTGGGATCTTGGTGTGGCCACCTAACCTCTCAGTTTCAAAAGAAATGAAAACACCTATTTTTTTCACTTCAATAAGGCAATTAAAAGACAACATTTAGTTAAAGCACCCAGTAAGGTGTCTAATAACAAAATGTAGATGCTAAATAATTATAGTTGCTTCTGGAACTTGATGTTGGAATCTGTTTTTAAATTATTATTTGGACCCTGGCTGCTGTGGCTCAGTGGATTGAGCGTCGGACTGCGAGCCAAGTGTCGCTGGTTTGATTCCCAGTCAGGACACATGACTAGGTTGCATGTCAGGTCCCCAGTGGAGGCTCAAGTGAGAGGCAACCACACAGTGATGTTTCTCTCCCTCTCTTTCTCCTTTCCCCTCTCTCTAAAAGTAAATAAATAAACAAATGAATAAATAAATTTTTAAAAAATTATTATTTGGAAGTGGTAATTGATGGGAGCCATAGTTCTAGATAAAGGTTTATGCAGTTGTTAAACACCTACTTCTAGTTCACTTATTTAGGCCAAATTTGTGTTTAATATAACAAAAAGAATAGTTTCATTATTTACTGCTATCCAAGTGTTTTGAATAAATACTACCTTTGAAAATATTTATTAGGATTTAGTTATGAGATTTAAAATATTTTAATCAAATTTTATGGGGATTTATTTTAAAGTAAATTAAGTGTAAATGGAAACAATAAATTAGTTGCATGTTGCCTGTATCCCAATAGCTAAAGGTGGCTAGAATTAAACAAACAAACAAAAAACCTTCAAGTGACAGTAACTGTATTACATTTTCCCAATTAATTCATGGTATTATTTTCCAAACGAGTACTTCATACCTTCTCTTTTTTCTCAAACCTCCAATACACCTTCCTCCCCAAACTTTCACAGATTCTGTGCCTTCTCTCTAGAAATAATGAACAGTGCATGTTCACTGGAGTCCATTCCCTTCTACAACACAAGGACCACTCTCTTACAATTACACCAATAACGCTGTCCTGCTCTGCCTGTTCTCCTCTCTCCCGTAGCTTATCCCACTGGCAATAGCCTGCTTTCACATATGCATACATGTATCCATGCACCCAATTCTTTGACTAACCATCACCAATCTCTTCATGGCCCCACAAAACACACAATATAATATTATTTATATAATATAATATAAAACACAAAATAATTATATGAACTCTATATGTCTTGAAAATCTCTAGGAAGCATCTGTTCCCCACCACTGCACTAAACCAACCTCATCTTTTCAGGATACCAGTGACCTTCATTTTGCCAAATACCCAGTGATCAATTCTGAATCCTTGTTTTCTTTCACCATCAGTAGCACTTGGCATATTCACATCCTCTTCTTTTTGGAAACTCTTTCTTTTGGATGTAGGGTCTTCATCTTATTCCTTCTCATTTGCTTTAGCTAGATCCCACTTACTTTCCTGAATACAAAATAATTGCAAGTCCCATTTCTTCTTCCTTTATAACTTGAGACGTAGTCTGTGTCAGTTCCATGACTATTCGATGACAGCCAACTTTCTATCTCCCTTGACGTCCAAACTCATCACTGATATCAACCTGTGGAATATCTTTACTTAGCAGTCTAATAGCTATTTCAAACTTTAATTTTCCAAACTAAACTCTTGAGATTTGTACTCCAAATCTGCTTCTCCTCCATTGTAATACATCACAGTCAGTGGCACCTCCCCTCTCCTGGTCTCCTGAGAGTCTGCTTCTCTCATTTCATCTACTGCTGATGCCCTCTCATTAATTGTGCTGCAGTTAAACTGAACTATTTGTTTCTCAGCCATGTTTGGCATGCTCCCAGCTCAGAGTTTTTGAAATGGGGATTTCTGCTTCCCAATGATAGGGTTTTCTGAAATATCCCTTGCTTTATTTGGAGCCCAGTTCAAATGTCATTTTATCAAAGAGCTCTTATTGAATATCCTAAATAACTAGCATACCTCTCCCTATTCAAGCCCTCTTTCCCTCCCCTTATGCTCACCTATAAGTACTAATACTACCTATATTATATTTGTACATTTTGTCTTTTCTCACAAAAAAATACAAACTCCATAAAGGCTTTGATAGACAATACTTTTTAACCTCTTCTTAGATTGTTTTAAAAGAGACAAATATATATCGCCATTGTATTTTTAATAGTTAATATAAGGAGACATGCATCTTAACATAAGATGGCAAGTATATACTTCAGGTTTGTTTTCACAAGTTGTAGAATTTCACTGAAGAGAGGAGGAAGAAAAAGCTCAAAATTGACCCTGCAGAGTCTCTGTAGACACATTGCTGAATTATTGATATTTTATTTCTATTTATTTTAATTCATCTCCAATCACTGTATTTATCACAATATACAGGAGAAATTGATAACTCATTACTGTTATTCTGAGGGAGAAAACCTAACTTGCTTTCAAAAATGAGAAAAATCTATAAAAAAGTGAGTATATTTAATTAGAGTTTAATGACAGGTTTTGATTAGAAATACTTTGGCTGTTTTACATACATATCATGTACATAAATAAACATACATGGAGATAGCTTAGAGAAATGGTCTTAATCAATGTGATACCCCCAATAATTAAAATTATACCTAAAGTTTAGAAGTTTACAAGTTACTCAAAAATAATTATCTGTTTCATTTAGTTTTAAGGAACTAAGTAACAATAATATTTTAAATCACCAAAGAGTTTAATTGCAATTTGCCACAAGTGTTTTACTTCTATACAGAAGTTTAAACAAAACTTACCTTACAAGACTAAATTATGCTCAATCTCTTATTAGTGTTCCTTTGTTTGTTCTATAAACAAATCACTATTGCTAGACTCCTATCTCTTTTGTAATTACTGTTGCTTAAGAAAGCTCCATTTAGAATGAGATTACAAGAAAATTATAGACATCTGCCATACTTAAAGTGACACTTAAAATAGCTTTCTCTCTGCATGTATTATCTGGCTGGTGGAAGATAGTGCTTTATACAGTTTTAGTTCTCATGTATGTTGAAGAGAAGTGATTTTTAGAGGCTAATCTCTATACACAGTATTTCCCACTTTAATTAGGAATGCCTTATAAAACAGAGCAGATATTACTAGAGCTTTCATTTGCATAAAGCCTCTTTTGGTAAGTACAATGGCACACAAACAATTTGTTTTTCTCTTTAATACAATAATCTCCAGGAAAAAAATATTTTTAGAGTAAAGTCACATATTTCACTTATCATGTATTTTATTATCTGTTATATATTTTGAAATTCACATTTATGACAAAAGTGGCATGCAGATGTTTCTAGATTCCAACTATATCATCTAGGCTTTATGGTTCTATTTGACTTTACATCAGTATTATTTCTTGTCATATTTAGACATTATTTTACTTTAAAAGTTACATTTTCTCCAAATATAATGCTATATAGGCCTTTTCTTCTATCATTATGATCACATACAAGGTAACTTTGATAACAGTCTGAAACTCATCTAGGAAGGCTTATTTGTAATCCAATTTACTGGATTACATATATATGTTTTTGAATGGAGGAGAAAGTTGCATAACATTAAATTCAAATACAAGCTCTCATTGAAAAAATTTAAAAGCCAATCTTAGTTATGTTCATAAAAAGATAAGTAGCAAGTACAAAAGCTGATTTAAAACATTGTTTGAACCATCTTTAAATTCTAAAAATCATTTTCAAAAGCATATGGAAATGTCATCAATATGAATTTAACCTGCAATTTTGTATGATCCTTAAAATTGTTCACATGATTATAAAATTAAGAACATAAATCAATACTTGAGGTGAGAATAAAATTTACAATAATGATGACAGTGTCTTAAATGCATATTTACTTTGGTAATGTAGAAATGCATTTAAGAAAATTTTGTAGATATATATTCACACACTTTAATTATTTTTTGAAGTAAATACTTAACACTTCTGAAAATTCTTTTTGAGAAGATTCTGAACTAAAATTTTTGTGATGGGTACCCCAGGACCTCATTTTTATAGATATTGCATATATTACTAAGATAATTTTTCCAAGACAAAAGATACTCTAAACTGTTATTATTTTCTATAAGACCATTTTTAAATTATTTATTTATTTGTTTGTTTTATTTTTTTATTTTTAGAGAGAGGGGAAAGGACAAAGAGAGGGAGAGAAACATCACTGTGTGGTTGCCTCTCACTCGCGCCCCCAACTGGGGACCTGACATACAACTTAGTAATGTGCCCTGACTGGGAATCGAACCAGCAACACTTGGCTCACAGGCCGACGCTCAATCCACTGAGCCACAGCAGCCGGGGCTCTATTATTATTTTCAAAGAATGTGACTATAAAAAGAGGTTTTGTGAAATGTGAGGTTAGCATTGTGAGCCTGAATTTATTGGAAAAGCTATGATTATGTAACTCCCACTTCATGACAAACTAATTTTGTCATGACGCACAAAGCATTATATTTTTTTGGCCAATGCTGTATGTTAAAAATAGTTTAACTAAAACAATTTAATATTTAATAATTTACATTAAAATCGAGTTACTCTGTTTTATTAAAAAATATTGAAATTGACCAAAAAATGGTGGATTATATTTGGACAAAGAAGCTATTATCACTTTAATTCAGCAGGCTTCATCTCCCCACTTTTTCTCTGCCAGCTTCACTTATTTACAGTATCTTCCTGAGTCTTACAGTGTCATTCACTTGTGATCCCTTTTTTAAACAACTGTGGCTATTTAACACATAACACATATGATCTAATACACACACATACACACATCTTTCCTCAGTTTCTTTTTATTTGGTAACTTGACCCTTATTTTTATCCTACCCATCACAATAATATCTGATTATTTTTTTATCTTTACATACCCTTTGCATATCAGCTTTTGAAATATATGACAGGTTGGTAGGTATGAACAAAGGGATGAAATTTATTTCTTCTTCAATTTTTCCTTTCACTAGTCCCTATTCATTATTAAAATTGCAACTTCAAAATCATCCATAAGATTTGATTTCATCTTTGCCCTTGGGCATGACATTAATAAGTTTCTCATGTTTTAAGACTTCTACTTCCTTTCATCCACAAAAGATACCTGGATTCTGATTTATTCATCCATGTCTGAAACTGAAAAGTGAGAAGAAAAAGTTTCTAGCCATTAATTTGCATGAAAGTTAATACTCTTTAATGATATTTTTTTCTAAGAGAAATGTCCTGCTGAATCATGAAGAAATGGAGACTTTCCACAGTTTTAAAAGTTACACTGCACGCTTTTATGAGTAGTAATTAAAAATCTGAACCTCTGAACTTTAACAATAATTCTAAGGGGAATACTGTTACTTTATATTGAATATTGCTTAACTAAACAAGAATGCTAATTAAGTAGAAAAAAGCTATAATTTATATTTCCATACATGATTTGTTTAAGCTTTTTTTTTGAAAATTCTTAAATAAGGTGCTTATTTATCACTTTTCATTAATTTCACCATTTCAACAAAAGTATTAAAAGATTTATTTTTAGTGATCTTTCTATGAAGACCCATATTAAAAATATATATTATAGGTTATAGGGGGCTCTGCTAATATCTCTACTCAGACACAGAGGAGAAATTTGCTTATTGATAAACTAACAAAGTGTAACCTCTGTGAAGAAGAAAATTTTATTTGCTCTCCAAACGTAAAGAATCCAATAATCATACTGATTACCATTCACCTAGAGGATAGAATTATACAATTATAAACTAACTATTCTTCATAAGAAATGCTCTAAGACTAGCAAAGGTTACTTTTGTTTTCTTTATCTGTCTTGCAAATATTTTTATTTTATTTAATTTTTTAATTCTTAATTTTTGGTTTTTCAATTACAGTTGTCCCATTTTTCCCCCATTTCTCTCCCTCACCCAGCCCACCCCTTCTCCTGTAATCATATCCCTCCCCGTTGTCCGTATCCATGAGTCATTTATACACGTTCTTTGACTAAACCTTGTCTTGCAAATATTAATCAACTCTGCTAGATATAATTTGTTAACCCCCAAATAAAATGCCAACGTGAGAAGCAACTAGCTTTTATTTGAGATAAAAAATAATAGCTCTTCTGGAAGCACTGATTTAGACAAAAACGCAAATAGTGTTTGAATAGGGGGTTTTATGAGAAAGGGAAGGGAATAAGTGCATAAATAAAATAATGAATTTCTATTGGTGTTAATAAGATAGATTATTCTTTAGCTATACTTAGCGATGCTAATTCTAAAGAATGCCTTTGCTTTTTAGTCTGGTAGTCAGCTAACAGTCTGCTGTTAGCTTTCAAAGAGTTGTTTGAAATACAATGTAGCTTTGGCCCAATCCAAAGGTGATTTTATCCAGTTTAAACATTCCAAAGATTTGAGGGACTTTCAAGGCAACTCCTCTGGGATTGCAACTCCAACTCCATTCTTATGTGGCTCCTTTTACATTATTTTTCACAATTTCAAAAATACTTTATTTATTTACTTCTAGAGAGAGGGGAAGGGAGGGAGAAATGGAGGGAGAGAAACATCAATGTGCAAGAGAAATATCAATATGGTTGCCTCTCACTCGCCTGTAACTGGGGATCTGGCCTACAACTCAAACATTTACCCCTACTGGGAATCAAATCTGCTACCTTTCAGTTTGCAGGATGACACCCAACCCACCGAGTCACACCAGTCAAGGCTATTTTTCACAAATTAAACAGAGACATAAGCATATCATTCAATGGCACTTAGTCTGCCTGTTACTTATTTTTTCTTCAAGTCCATTCTACATATTACTAGCAAGTAAATCTACATGTCATACTCTTCAAGCATCTTCTTTTATAAACATGTCAGTAGATCAACATTACTATAAAAATAAACCTTTTAGCATAGATTTACCAGTCTCAAATGTTTTGATTCGTTTATTTTGCATATATACTTCCAAACTTGTCATCTGCTATTCTACTGTTTAGTCTTTATCTTTAAGTAAACTTGGTTTTTAAATCTCTTTTCCTCTACTTTTTAACTTTATTTCTTACACCTGAATAATTTCCCCCTTCCTTTTTTTTCCATGTAGATCTTAGATAGCAATGCCCTAGGGAAGTTTCTTTTATATTAATGAAAAATGTCTGACAGTCCCATCCACACTTCTGTTGAAGAATCACCTTTATTCCTTCCCTGTACTGCACATAATTGTTCATTATGTGTTGACTTGTATATATTTTATTCTTTAGTTTAGTATTTCTTAAGCAGTCATCAATTTTTAAATAATCTTCCACAGTCTTTATGACTATTAAAGAATTTACAATGTATTGATTGATTGAACATACAATATTATTTCCCTTTTACAGAGTTGTTTCATAGCTATAATTTGTTTTATTTATTTTATTTCCAACACTATAGTTAAATATCCAGGACTTTACATTCTAAATTTATTGCTGTTACTTGTAAACATCTAAACATTTAAGATGTGTTAAATGCTATATCTCTTTTCAGCTATTTTAGCTATATATAACTTAGATATATGTTGAAATAAAATTCTATTATGATCATTTTTCTAGTCTTGAGAGAAACTGATGCTTTCCAGAACTTCTGTATGATAAAATAAAACTTAGCATAACATTAAATGCAGTCTCTTTAGGATAGATTTGTAGACTAAATGAAGGGCTTACTTAGCTCTTACATAATCAGTTATTTTTCTAAGTCAAATTATCCATCTTCAGACATTTGCTAGTTGAGAAGATTAAGCTCTTCCTTAATTATATAGATTTATAAAATAAAAGCTTAAAATAATTGCAATAAACAAAGCTAATAAATATTTCTAGAAAATACTGCCTTATCTGTATGTTTTTCACTATTAAACTAGTATTTGAAATATTTCTGCAAATATATCAGACAATAAATGTTACTTGTAATTTATTACTATAATGAAAAAACAACACAGAGTGAAATTAAAGAGAAACATTTACTGTTTATAAAAATTAGTAAAATAAGTAAAATGATTTTAATATTTGTATCATCTATAATACTCAAAATGTTCATTTTTAACATTTTACCAGCATCAATCATACAGATTTTGTTTTTAATAGAATTTTTCATTTTAAAATTATTATAAATGAACTAATTTTAATTCAGTTTGCTGAGGACCTTGCCTAAAATGTCTGCAAAGACAATACAAATATGTAGAGTATGTAGTTTCTGTACCTGCATAGGTATAGTACTCAACTTTATGATCCTTGGTTAGCTTGTGTATAATGTAAACTATAAATGAAGTTAGGAAAGGTGTAACCTCTAAGTTCATGATAAGAACAATGGAAGATAAACTTAGTTTGATTTGATATATTTATATCTCACTTAGTAAATAATATAAAATACATATTTGCAGTTCATTTATATTAAATAAAAGTTACCAAAAAAATTGTATATATGTTAGGTAACACTCCATATATATATTTAAAAATACAATTTTGCCATTTGCAACAACATAAATGGACCTGACCTGGGAAGTATTATGCTAAATTAAAGACACCCAGATAGCTTCCATATCTTGGCATTGTAAATAATACTATAATGAACATAGAGATGCATGTGTTTTTCAAATTAGTGCTTTTGATGAGTAAATGACCAAAAGGGAATTGCTGGGTCTTATGGTAGTTTTATGTTTATTTTTCTTGAGAAAACTCTGTTCTCTTTTCCATAGTGTCTGGACCAATTTACAACCCCACCAACAATGCATGGGGTTCCCCTTTTCTCCACATCCTTGCCCATACTTGTTATTAGTTGTCTTTTTGATGATAACCATTCAGACAAGTATGGGGTGAAATCTCATGGTGGTTTGGGTTTGCATTTCCCTGATAATTAGTGACATTGAGCATCTTTTTCTATGTCTGTTGTCCATTTTTATGTATCCTTTGAGAAAATGTCCATTTAGTTATTCTGCCCAATTTTAATAGGTCAATTTTTTTTTTCCATTAAGGAAACAGAAAGAAAAAATGAAAAGATTTATTAGGAAAAAATAATTTTATGTGTAATTAATAATATGTAAGGTAATTTAAATCTCATCACACTTATTTTCAAACAATTTATAATATTGAATGCTATTTTCTAAATATTAAAAATTAAGTTTGCAAATTTTTGTTTTATTGCATAGTTACATTTAGTAAACATTTTTTCCAATTTTATATATCCAGATAAAATTTTAGTTCTTTGATTTTGAAAAGCAAATTGAATGCTCATTTAGTTTTTATAGTTTAAAACAATAATTTGCATATATTGTTTATCTGACTTTTTAGTTACGGTGTATAACAGTTCTTTGTCACTCTAGTACAAGCATAATATATTTACACTTCATAATTGTTTTATATTTATAATTTTTATGCTATTATAATTGTTATGTTATTAATATAAATACAATTAAAATATATTTTTCTCTGAAAGGATTGTCAGTTAAGGAAAAAATATAAAGCTATATACAGTTATACCACTCTGGCTAATTTATTTGTTTTTAAACAAATTTCTTATAAACATCATTCAAAAACCCTTAAAATAGAATAAGGTAGTTAAAACCAACCATTTATTTATTTACTTAACTTTATTCTTATTGTTTACACTATTACAGATATTCCTATTTTCCTCCTTTGCCCACCTCCTCCCAGCCCTCAATTCCACCCTTCCCTCAAGCCATCACCACATTGGCGTCTGTACCTATGGGTTATGCATATATGTTCTTTGGCTAATCTTTACTGTTTTGATCTTACAACTTGAGGAAATCAGTGTTTATACATGAGACTTCCAGGAATACCTGACCAATGGCAACACTTATAGAAATGTTTAGTTGTCCCACAATGCTGAAGATAGTATTCATGCTACACTTTCTTTCACTAAAACTACACTATTGATCTGTGCAAGTCCACTCTTTTTCTTTTGGCTGAGTATTTCTCAGTTTGTGTTCAATACTTTTCCATCCTCAATCCCATAAGCAGCCATTATCTAAAGATTTAGAACCAACACTAAACTGACTCACATTTTACATATATACATTTTTTCATCACATCCTCCCACATATCAATATGCTATTGCTCGACAGAAATTACAACAACCTTGGTGGCTTAAAAGACCATTGATTATGTCCCAGCTTCTGTAAGTCAGGAGTCTGGCCGCAATTTAGCTGAGTCCTTGGCTCGGTGTTTTAAGAGGCTGCACTCAAGCGCCTGCCTATTTGTACTCTCGCCTATAAGATTGATTAGCATCCCCTGCAATGCTCATTAGATTATTGGCAGAATTATTTTCTTCTCCTCAGGTACAAGAGGTTAACTGTATTCCCTAGCATCTGTTCTTCTCCATAAGCAGTCTTCAACATAAATAGTTGCATCTTCAAGCTCAAACAAACAAACCTCTCTCATTCCAATGCGCTAAGCCTGAATCTCATATAACTTAACTGAATCAAGGGGATGGCATATTGTCACCTTTAGTATATTCTTTTTGAAACAAATAACAGATTCCACCATCATGGTTTAGGACAGGATTACATAAATGTGTGATTCATCCTGGGATATCTTAGGGTACTATTTTTACACAGCATTACCTGAAAACTTCCATGTGGACCTTTATTTATTCCTCCTTTCCTTCCTTCTTTCCTCCTTTCCTTCCTTCCTTCTATCCTCCCTTCCTTCATTTCTTTCTTCCTTCCTTGTTTTTTAAACAGCTATAGTCTCTCCATTTTATAAAGTGCCTGCCCAGAATCAGCACTCAGAGACCACTTACACAGTACATTTTAAAAATTAATATTTTTAGTGCGCCTATTATTTTTGTGCAAGTTTTTACCTCTCAACTACAGCAGAATAAGATATGTTTTGTTAATTTTAAATCAAGTCTTAGACATTTTTCCTAGTTTTCTATTCATACAACAGAAAAGAGACTGAACTAAGAATGCACCAAGAGTCTCTCCCATTCCAAAACGAGGACTTTTTATTATAATACATCCAAGTCATTGACATTTCACACTTTCTGTTTCAATTTCTCTTGACTGACTTAATATTTTGGCTTTTTATTAATGGATTTCCTCTTAGAAAATAATAATTTATTCTTCAATTTATTTGTGTTGCTTGAGGTGTTTAACCTTCACTGAAGAGGATAAGTCATAATCTGTTTCCTATGCCAGTGAATGACATTACACAGAACTCTCTTTCAAGCTTCTTTTTAAAAGTGTGATATGTACGCACTTGCCTGAATTTTAAAACTCAGTTTTAAATTTACTTGTGTATACTTTTAAATTACTCCATAGAAAAAGTAATGCTTGGGATTTTCTCATTCCAGAGTGCTCACTCCTTTCAAACCAAGCCTTTTCCTGTTATTTTTCTAAAAAAGTATAAGAAGTATATTATATTTGCTCAATAGTAAAGTCATGAGGAAACTAAACTGATTTATTTCTGCAGTAGCTGCAGAGTGCCTGACATGTAATAATATACAGTAAATTCTTATTGAGTAAATGCATGGATAATCACTCTAATACCTAATATGTTAACAATACTGGATATAAGTTTTGAAATCTACTCTTTTAAAATTTTGATTTATTTATGGCTAGGTTATTATAATGTGTTTTATAGCAGTTATTGATTAAATTGAATATTTCCTAAAAGGATACAACTTTTGAAGATTTATTTATTTATTTTTAAAGAGGGGAAAGAGGAAGAAAGAAAGGGAGAGAGAGAGAGAAACATCAGTGTGACAGAAAAGTTGAATTGGCTGCTTCTTGCCCACCCCAACTGGGGGTGCCCCACAACCTAGGCATGTGCTCTGGCAGGGAACTGAACCAGTGACTTTTGGTCCATGGGCCAACACTGAACCTACTGAGCCATGGCAATTTTTAAATGTAAACTGAATAGGATAATTTTATTTGTCAGTAATCTGTTTCTGTGGTGAGGAGTATTACCAAGAAAGAAAACCAATGTCCCTCCTTCCTCTAGAGGGTTTTGTGACTAAAATGATCAAAAAGAAGGGAAAGGGTCTAGTCAAGGAACTAGTATAAATGACCCATGGATATGAACAATGGGATGGGATTGGTTGTGGGAGAAGGGGTGGGCAGAGTCGAGGAGAGCAATAGGGGAAAAAGTGGGACAACTGTAATAGAAAAACAACAAATGAAATTTTTAAAAAAATTAAATAAAAAATAAAGTAAAACAAAAAGCTTAAAATAAAAAAAAAAAGATTTAAAAAATGAAGAAGAATCGAATGCCTACAGACATGTTAAAGTACTACTTGAATTTTCCTAAGGTCTACCAAAGTTTGTAGAAGAATTTCTAAACTTGTACTCTCCATATGTGTATCATGTGGTATAGGAACTGTATTTTTAGTTAAACCAATCTCACTTAATGCTTACACTGTTGAGGACATATTTAAAATGTACAAAACTGAAATGCAACACATTGTCTATAAACAGTTCATGTGATAGCAAGATTAATTCTATGGCTTTCTTCACTTCCTCATTTTCAAAATTATTTTTACCAATTTTATTTGATACCACCATATTGAGATTGTGTATATATATATGTGTGTGTGTGTATACATATAAAGAGAAAGAAGCACAAATATATAAATAAATATACATTTAAAAGTGGACAGCAGACAAGGTATGCTCAGATTTATCATATAAGCCTTGTTTGTCTGTGCCAGACTGAGAGGCATCTCAGATTTCACAGTGCCCAGAGAGAACATGTCATTTTTCTGCCTTTACCTAGAATTAACTAAAATCTTGTCATTTCTATCTTTAAAGAAGAATTCAGCTAATGAGTAAAAAATATGTATAAATGGGAAATAACATCAATATTTATATGTATAGTATAAATTTAAATAAAACATAATTATATCTCTTTACATAGATTTTATATGTAAAAATGTAATATAAAATTATATAAATGTATATCATTGTATTTTATATTATACATTTCTACCAAGAAATACACAGTAGTGACAGTTCATATTTTTATAGCTCTATGTAGATCTTGTCAGAGATTGGAAGTACCAGAGTTTGACTGAACAGGCTGTTGAAGGGCAGTTGCATATGTATAACTTTCACTGAAAGCTTTTCTGCTTGCTTCCTGACATGGGACTGATATGGGATTTCTCAACACAGTATTGGCAATGGGCTCCAAACTTTGATATATCAAAAAATTAGTGCTTATTCACATAGCAGTCAGGGACACAGGCTTAAAAACTAAAAAGATGACATTTTCAAAAATGTACCAGAGAGAAAACTGCCATGATGTCAACCTTGGCTGCTTTTTCATGTGTCACTACACCCAATCCAGATGCAGGGAGCAGGGATAAACACGTCAAGGGCAGAGCTTTATGTGTTGCTAGGCTATAGATTTATATTTGAAAGTGAAAGGCCTTTATTCTCTTTCCAAGAAATGAATAGCAATCTGTATTCTGGACAGTATATATCTTCAAGGGTGCTTTCAGCTAGGGTTGTTGGAATACTTATGTTTTTTCTTCTGAAGTTCTTCGGTTATGTTATCAGAAAGCATTTTTGTTTGCTTTATATAATCTTACTTAATTTTCTGAGAACTCAGTATAAAGTGACAGTATAAAATTTTGAAAATGCAGGCTGCTATTTTCATGCCACTTATTACCTTTTAACACGTTATATAACTTGCCTCTCTTTATGTTGTTACTAAGATTCATGAGAGAAGAGGTATGAGTGGGCTTATTTTATTGATATTTTGCATCCTATGAGAATATTTTGAGCTTGCTCTTTTATAATATTTTAAATAAATTATATGTATTTACATATTCTGTGCAAATAAACTTCATGAAGCACAAAAATGATGCATGAAATAAAATGCATGTAAAAGCAGAATTAAAGTATTTGCTCTCTGCATTCTATTGAATGTTATCTACAACTAGTCTAGGAGAGAAAATCCTGGGCAGGAGTCATAAACTGAGGGACCTCAGAGAACAGTATGACCTGCCAGAAACATTTATTCCATAAAGGAGATTGGACAATCATCCAAACACTGAGCAATCTCATATGGCAATTTGGATTTCTACCATCTTCTGGAAAATCAGAAGACCTGGCAACACCATTTTGCATTCCCACATGAAAAGCTTCGACAGAAGCTGAGCACCAACTGGGCTCCTCAAACAAACCCTGTACTCCACAATTTATCACAGCCTCCACCATCCTATTGTCCCTTATGGCTAATCCACGCTTTTCTTTCCTCTTTTTTTCCCTGGAAGCATTTGAGTTGGGAACTTCTGAAGTAGAGAGACAGTTTCTATCCCTCTTGTGCCTCCATATAATCAAGATTATTTTGAGCAATTTTGTGTAAATAAGTTCTTCAATTTACCAGGAAACTGAGCACATCATTCTTTCAATAAGACATGCTGGTGTACTCACTGGGCACTAACATCTCATTCCATTTCATTATTTACTGGGAGGTTGCACAGGAAAACAAAATAATTAAGATGAAATTTATCCAAGTGCTTCAAAAGACAGATATAGTAAAAACTGATGTTTTATGGTTAGTCTTGCTTGGATAGTTAAGTCAATCTTGTATCTCTGTACTAAAAGGAATTAGCATTTTAATGATGGGATTTTCTATTTAATTGTGTAACACAAATGTCCATTGAACTTTTTTTTATGTCGGATACTAACAAATGGCTTATCATTTTAAATTGTTGCAGAACAACTTACATCTTATGACTGAATTATGCTATATACAAGATAAATTTAGTAACTTAAACTGATTAGCATTTGATTCACTAACAGGGTCACCAATTTAAAGAGTGTGGTTCTGATATTATCAGTGTGTCAAATTCTCAAATTTCTTGCTTACAAAATTAGTAGCAAATATGTCTTTTCTTAGAGATTACTTGTCTGCAAATTCACGTGGATAGAGTTCCAGGGCATTAAGCAAGTTTGCTACTTTGTTAATGGATAGCATGCACAGGTAACTGTAGTTACCTGTGAAGTCACTAAGGCTTTTCTTTGTTGTGACAGTTGTGTTTGACTATAACAGATTAATGAACTTGTCACATGTTTCTTTCTCCCTCTTACTATTTCAGATCAGCCTGGAGTGGAACTTGACAGAAGATGTTACAACAGTTTTATCTCTGGAAATGGTTAGCTTCAGGAATTATTCTTGTTTCTCTCTTCAGAATCTGCTTTGGCCAGCATGAAGATGGTAAGTAAGGATGCTTTTAGTCTGAACTTTATCACTAGTCAGGATTTCAGTTATTAAATGAATCATAAAACACACCAGAGAAATGAATAATGCTAATCTGTAGTTCATTTTTAAAGGTTAGTAGCTCCATGTAATAATTTGCTTTAAATAACATAATCTTGCAAAAGTGGCTTCCAGTGCACTTCGTTCCTTAATGAGGATTGCAGTATGATAGCTAATACAATGAAGGCCTCCATTTGAACACTTACTAATTCTAAGTGAATTCTACTTAAAAAACCTGAGATTCTATTTAGTAGCCCTTCAACAAACACAAACAATTATCTTAGATAAAGTTTAGCAATATAAAAATTACCAAAATTTCGTTTGAGAAGAGATCCCTGAAGGGGTTAGAAGTGGATGCCATAAATGATTTCAGTGTTAGCACTTGAATTGTTGTTGCATTATTTCATCCCCCACTATTTTATTTGGAAAGAGTAAAATATATAAAAGACTTGACATTCGACTTTGTAAGTCAGTTCCTAACAGTAAGTTGGTCATTTAAGAAAAATATATTAATCATCAGGCTCCTTAGAGGCTATTTAACAGATGATGTCTACAGTGGCCCAAACGTGCCTGTCTTAGATATTTCAATCTTGAAGGACTCTGTCTTAGAATACTGCATAATGAAAGTTAGGATATATAGGATATGTTAAGTTTAATAGAGGAATTTGTTTTTAAAGGGCAAAAATCCTCACCCTAGAAGTTGCTATTTTTTAAAAAATGAGTTTTATTCTTTTTTTTTTTTTTTCCACTAATCCGTGTCTCCAAGGCATGAACCAGGCATGGGCACAAACCAAAAGCCAACCTGGGATAAACAAGGAGTTACTTTGTCCCTGGTTGATATGAGGTTAGCACCACCAAACCAGGTGCAACTCTACCCAGGTCAGGGACATATTCTTTTTTCTTTTTTTTTTTTTAATGTTCACTGTTCTTACCTGACATTTGTTTAGCATTTAAGGTACACGGGCACGTAACCATCTCCTCCTCTTTATTTCCCTGTTATCTAATTGTGTTTAGTGACATCAAAAATTGTGAATTTTGTTTATGTTTTGCTTGGTTAAGTTGAATGACTGAAGATAAATGAGTTAATTTTGCTCTATCCCAAACAGTATTCAAATTGTGCATATTTTAAGATATTCCCAGTTCCTCATCATCAGACAAATATGCCTCTTTGGGGATTTGCAGAATAGTTTACAATAGCAACTATTTTCATAAAATCAACAGCCTACTTCCCTGAAAAGTTTTGCTAATTACACAGTGTTGACTTCAAGCACATGTGAATTTAATGTTCATGTCATTGCCATTGATGGAGCTTGTGAATCTCCAGCCTAATAACACATTTAAAAAATGTAGTAATAAAATAAATAATGTATCTCCTACTTTGAAACAAAAATAAAATAAATAATGTATCTCCTACTTTGAAACAAAAATAAAAATCAGTGCAACTTAAACGAGCATGCCTTTAGAGTAACATAATGCATTTTAAATTGTGCCCCAGGAATAGATAACAGATCAGTGTGTGTTGTTATTTCTTTATGTCATAAGATATTCTATTTTTTATTGATATTTAATGTTCACATGGAGCAAGAAGGGAAGGATTTAGTGTCATTGCTAACATTAGACATTCACAAACCCTGAACTTTTTAAAATGTAATTCAGGCCATCAGAAGATATGACTCCTGGTTGAACCTGTAATGCTGTAGATTGGTTTTCTTCATAATATCATTAAAGCTCTTGGTCTTTCTAAATGCGCTTGCATCGCCTCCAAAGCAAGATGATCAGGTCACTATTGGCCATCACATAATCTCCTTTCTGAAGCAGAGTGGAACTTTGCACCTGCCAACTGAGAGTTCACAGTGAGGCTGCCCCGTTAAGTATTGACTGCACTCATGGACAACTTTCTTTATAGCCATAGTTAGAAAGCTTTCTTGGGTCTCTCCTGGAGATAAGTGACTCAATATTGAGGAAGATTGAAGGGACAGGAACTATGGTAGAGAAACATAAATTTTGTATGGTGTTTTACAGAGGTTTCTTAACTTTATCTGATTTTCAGTATTCCATCCATACTAGCATCTTCCACATGCTGCCAGAGACAACAATTCTCTTCCCTTAGGTACCCCCAGGTCTTTACATCTCTCTGGCCTCCCTCATCTTGGGACTGAAGCATCACTTTTATTTTATTGTCATAGTTACCGTTTTCTTAAATCCATATAAAATTGTGAGTCCACACTATGCAGGGATAAAATCAGAACTGGGCAAACACTGAGTAACACAAATCTAACACTTGAATCGAATAGGTGATTTGAATTTCTTAAATACATTTTTTTTTTTACCCAAATGCTTGGGGTTGCAAGTACATGTATTGAATGAAGAAAGACAATGATTATAATAAAAATCATAATAGGTACATGCAAGGAAAAGTAAAAATGAAAACACCTTGCCATAGAAAGGTCAGTGGTTGGATCTGCCCATTTTGATAGTTGGCAACTGATTTACACACATTGTTAGGACTTCAGATAGAAAAACACAAAGGAGAAAATGTCAAAATATCCTAAGGCCATTAGTGTAACAGTCTAGGTTTTCCTTATATGAAAATATGTTATAACATAACTTTTACTTGAAAACTTTGTCTAAGTTTTAAATTATTTTTATATTTCTCATTCAAAATACTGGGACAAGTTTTTAGATTCAGTAATAAAATTTGTAGATGGCCTATCCCATAATGAGCATTTCATTTGTTTGATGACAATATATCTAAGAAAGTAGTAATAAATGAGATGGATAGTATTATATTAAATTAAAAAGTCATAATTTAGCTGACAGTAAGTTAGAGAACCTAATGATTTGTAGTTTATGGTCTCCCTCCCTCAATGGAGCATTAGGATTGGTATTTTAGCTATAGCTAATGCATTACCAATATTGACAATTCTGTTTGAATGGAAATATGTGACCTGATCCCAGACTGAGTGTGGAGAGCTGGGAAGGAGGTGCCATAAGGAGCACAGGAAGCAGGGCCATCTGCTAAAGCATATGTTGTGTGGGATACAATACCTATAAAACATACTCTTTGTTCTTACAAATGCTATGATTCACAATGAGGTAAATAAACCAAGTTGTGGACAGGGGTTGTGTTATTGTTATTTTGTTTTGATTTTGAGTTCATAAATAAATTATGATAAGGAAGGAGAGAAAGGCAAAAGGGAAAATAATATATGGGTATGTTTTATTATTATTTAAAAAATTTCTTAAACTTTGAGCTCATTATTTCTAAGCTTAATACAGTTATCTTCCTCTTGTTAACATTATCTTTTCTGATCATATTACAATGCAATCATTTTTAGACTATTTCAGTTATAATTAAATTAAAGATAATTATTGGAGAGTATATCTAAGTAATTTTCCATGAAACTTTTAAATTCCTCATTTAAATATGATTTCTTATGGCAACATACATATAGAGAGCAATAGAGTAAATATACATGCACACACGCAAACAAAAACACATATAGTACATAGATAATAAACATTTTAGATAAAGGTTAAATGAAATATAGCATATATTTTTGTAAGCCATTCTCTTCTAATTAGTGTATTTTTATTCAGGGGAGTTAAATTAAAATCTTAAGAGTGAATTTTTGTTTTACCTATAGGATAACTTAAATTTATAAAAGTTTGTCTTTTTTATCATGCGTATAAGCTATTAGATTTATATACATTGTGTATATTACAATGCTCTGTAACATTTAGAATGGGATGGCACAAAAAGAGCATTGTCACTCTTAATACTTACTCCAATAAAACTTTCCTAAACTAAATTTCATCTTCAGGTGAAAGCTTGAAGGTGTACTCTTTCTTAGGTTGTTCCCACATTTACATTTCTTGTCTCCTCTTTTCTGAGGGTGAGTAATCTTGTGGATCCTTTCACACCAAAATTAATTCAGTTTTAAAGTTAAGGTTTCAAAGCATGTCTTTCTTGTTTCAGCAACAATTTCCCACAAATCAAGTTAAGAAATATAGACTCTGTGACTTAAGTTCTGACCTTGCGCCTGAAAAGATAACTTCAATAGTTTTTGTTTACTTTAGTAATAGGCTCATTTAAAACCTATCTGTATATCCTGGAAAGCCAGAAAGCTAAAGAGCCAGGGAAATAATTGATAATCAGAACAATTGTACTTAGAGGATTTTCTTTCTGCTAACACACACACACATGGAAGCACACACACACGCTCACAGAGTTTTCTCCCCCCACCTCAAGGTAACTTAGAATATCAAAGTATTAATATTGTACTTTAGATACTCTCAGACTTCCTGTTAAGACAGGGAAAAGATGTAAAAGGTCTAATTAAGTGTCTAAACGATGCAGATAAAATTAATGATAATTGGTAAAGTCAATGTGTCCCTTTGTGGTTTTAAGAACCTGAAAAATTTGAGCCCATTTAAAAATAAATCGTTCACATACTGTGTTAAAGGTAGAACTGATTTTAACTGTTTTTAATTGAAATTGAGCAAAATGCAATTGTATGCTTTCTTGGTTCTGAGTCTTCAATGACACAGACATCTCATAATAAAGAGGCTTTTCTTAGTTGGGTCCTTTCCTGTCAAGTCTCTGTACCAACATCACTTCTTCAATTTCCTTAAGCTTTGCAATTTCGTTTTTCTCACAACTCCACTAAAGCTGCACTCTCTAAGGCCTCCAATAACTACTTTCTTGAGCAAATCCTATAATTTTCTAGTGTTTCAGCAAACAGCATTATTGATCTACATTTCTGCAACGTTTTTTTTTTCTCAAAGGCTATTTGTACTGACTTTTTCTTATTATTTTCATAACAGACTTCTCCATCTTTCTGGTGTATATTCTACCTTTTCCTCATAGTGAGTTCAAAATTGTTCCACTTTTTGTATTTCCATAAGGATCTATATTCTCTAATAAACAAATTAGGATCTTTTGTGATTATTAAATCCTGTCTTTGGTCATGTTCTGTTTCCTATAACTTTTCTCACACAGTGTATTCATCTAACGATACATGTACTGCATATATCACTACTTTTTCTCTAGTCCACATCTTTACTTCTCCAAAGAAAATTTAGTTATTAAATTTTTGTTGAATATTAATTCTGGGGAATATATTAGAGATGCAAGAATAAGGTAATCCATTAATTTGAGTATAATAATGAGAGAGGTAATCAGTGCAATGTGATCTATGTTATAATAGAATTATGTACAGTGTTTGTGTTTTGGGATAATACAGATGGAAATCTGATGAAAAATTTGAGGTAGAGATAGTAAAAAAATGTTTGCAGGATAAATTTTGATTTTTCAAGTTGAGAAACTGAAAGAACCTGATAATTTCAGAAAAACAAGAATACTGAATTTGTGTTCTGACTTAAGATGTATGTAGATATTCCTGTGCACTTTGAGGCATGCACATGCTGTTTTATGACCTCATTCTGGGAAGGTTAGATATTAAATATCCAAAGGTAAAGAAAGAAATACTTGGTTGTGATCATCATTTGGCCAAACTCATGTATAATCTTATCTCCTTCATGGAACTCCAGCTGGCAGCAAATATCTCTTTCTCTGTCTCTATCTCTCTGCCTCTGACTTTGTCTCTGTCTCTGTCTCTCTTCGTATCACACCATTAGAAGCTGTTGTTTGCTTGTAGTGCTCAGTGTTTGCAATTGATTGTATGTAATGTCTTCTTATATACTCTATGTGTCTGTATGTATTTTATATACGATGGCATTCTGACATGTTTGAAAGTTTCTTGAAATCACAAATTATAACAATACTTATTTCATTTGTAAACAGCATCTCTTTATAATAATCAATAATGTATATTTAGCATTTATTAACTGACTTTTCCATGTAGGTTTTTTAGATTTTATTTTCCCAAGAATTCATGAGGTCTTTAATGATTATAATAATAATCACATATGATTTCACTACTACTATGATTATTTATAGATCATGAAATTATAGAAACAAAGAGAGGTTAAGCTGCTTTTCCAGTATGGTATTAATATCAGTATTAAATGGCAAACTTCCACCCTTTATCTAAGCTCCACATTCAATTACCACATGCTGGGCTATGCTGTTATATTATGACATCAACATCTTAACCTTTCTTTCCAGATTTTCTTCAGATTCTTATTCTTTGATATTAACTTAATTTTTATCTTTTGATGTTGTTACTAATTACAATAAAATTAAATGAGTAGTGACTGTCAAAGAGTACAAACTTCCAATTACAAGATGAATATGTTTTGGAGAACCTTATGAATATAGTTAATAATACTATAATGTATACTTAAAATTTACTGAGATAGTAGATATTAAAAAATATAAAATAAAAAAGGTAACTTTTGTGGTGATGTATTTGTTAATTAGCTTGATTATGGTAATCATTTCACAATGTGTAATTCTTGCTCCATCATGTTGTACACCATACATATATACAATTTTTATTCATCAATTATACATTAAGCTGAAAAAATAATGTCCATCTTCCCCTTTACATTATAACATGTTATATAATGTTTGTTTTTATTTAATATTATAAATTCCTAAAAGCAAAAACTATTGAAATAGCATTGAAAAACTAGGTTGAGAGATGAAATGTCTTTTGTAACAATTTAGTAAATTGATGAGCCTTGCAAATAGTAGCTGAAGTTCAAACAACAATTGCAAAACATATTTAGTCACAGTTTGGTTTATATGACATTGTTCAACATCATCATATGGACAGAAGCAATCAATAAATGCCTGTGGTAGGGAGATGTTACAGCCTACATTTTTTTGCATTCTATTAGGAAAACTTAATGATTATTTTCATATACATTATATTACATATGATTTTTAGAGATTCAATTAGATTTATCCCATGATGGTGTGTCATTTAGAAAGACTTTTTTGTAGAAAACACAAACTCAGTTGATCATTTCTTCAGATGCGTCTTCTGTCTTTCTTTTTCCGATAATTAGCTAATGTGTTGGGCATTTGTTTATAATGCTATGGATCACACTGCAGTGGTTATTCCTGAGATAAGTGCCCCATACATACTAATAATCTTCCCTATTCTTTTTGGGTCCTACCATGTACTCAGGGCTATTCAATTTGACTGCTCAGTGACAACTCTTGAGCTGCTCTGAATTTATTAAGTGTCTTTATTGAACAATTGGAATACTGATAAGAGCTGTTCAGGCTTAGACTTAGATAATGTGTGGAAAGGACAATGCTAACTCTGTCATCAATTTTTTTTATGTGGCTATATCCAGGATTGGGCCACAGTTGGCCACAGCTGGCCTGATATCCAGGGTATCCTCATAAGGGAAAAAATACAACATTTTAAAAGAATATTATTGTTACATCATGCTTTGTATTTTCTTTCACTCATTTATTTATTCATTCATGCATTCATCCAGGTATAGCAAATATATATAACATCTATTATGTGCATATGAATTTTCTAATAATAACTAACATCTACTGAGTGGTTTCTATATGTCAAACACAATACACATACTGCACACCATCCCCTTCTTACATTGCATATATATACTCATAATGCACATATCATAACATTTCAGTCATACAAGCTTATGTAGTCGCAAACAAATATTTTTCAGTGGTACTATGTGCCAAGCCCTGTTCTATGTGTTGCAGATATAGCAAATGATAAAATTGAGAAAAATTTTCATCTCATAAAAGGGGGGACACAATAATCAAACTCAGTAAGAAAATATGTAGCATGTTATTATGCAAAAGGAGTCATATAAAATAAAGCAGGTAAATGTGGAAGAAATATTTAAGGGAATATAATTATAAAACATTGTGTAGAAAGGATGTACTAAGAAGGTCTTCTTTGAGAAAAGTTGTGAAGAAGATGAGGGAAAATACCATGTAGACTACTAGGGATGAGTTTTGAAGACAGAGCACTGAGTGAAAAGGCCATGAGATGGGGGCATGCCTAGGGGTTTTGTTTCTTATTTTAATTTTTGAAATTACAGTTTACTTTTAATATTCTTTTGTATTGATTTTAGCTTTGCAGCATAGTAGTTAGGCCATCATAAGCTTTATATAGTGATCCACCTGATATTTTCAGGACCCAACTGACACCATACAGAGTTATCTCTGACTATGTTTCAAATTTGTTTGTTTGCTTATAATTAGATTCCACATATAAGTTAAACCATATGATAATTGTCTTCATCCGACGGACTTATTGTATTGCATAATGCCCTCTAGCTATATCCATGCTGTCACGAATAGTAAGATGTCATTCTTTTTTTAGGGCCAAGTAATATTTCATTGTATATATGTACATAGTATGTTTGAAGAACACAATCAGAAGCAAATGTTGAAATGTTAAACTGAGTGAGGGAGCGAGGGGAAGAGAGAAGATCAGAGAGGTGATGAGGGAAGCTGATGTGCAAAGCCTTGAAGGCAACTGCAAGGACATTGTCTTTGTGTGTGTGTGTGAGATGGAAAGCTACTAGTGTTTCAAGCAGAAGAGTGAAATGATTTTAGTCAGGTTTTAATAAAATTTCTTTGGCCCTTTTGTTGAGGATCAGCAGTGAAGATCAGGGTGACCACTGATAAATTTATTAACAGTATTTGAAGCAGAAAACAAAGTTTAGACCAGGTCTTCATAACAATGGTGGTAAAAAATTGTTGACTATGGATGCATTTTAAAGGTATAGACAATAGGGTTTGCTGGTGTGTCAGATACAGAGAAGACAAAAAGGTAAGATTTAAGGTTTAACATCAATACATTTGGTCTAAACATCCGGAGAGGCTCAGCAACTGCACCAAAAGAATAAATATAGCTAGAACTGAGCCATACAAACACTAATCACAAATGTCTAGGAAGATGAGGCAGAATCAAAAAAGGATATTGCAGTATAGACAGTAAATGAGAGGAAAACCAGGAGAGAATGGTTTACTTGAAGCCAAATGAAGAAGGCATTTCAAAGAGAAAGTGATCAGCTGTGTCAAGTGTGAGACCTGAGTATCAGATTAGCAGTGTGATGTTTCTTTGTGACCTGGGCAGGATTAGCTGTGGCAGGATGTGGACAGTGAAATTTTGCAATGGTTGCAAGAGAAAGAAAAGGAAGAGGAAATTGGGGCAGTTTGAAGATATAATATACAATTTTTTTTCTCTTTTTTTCTTTTTTTTTCAAAGTAGTATGACAGTGATAACAGAGAAGTGGAAGGTTCAAGGGTGCATACCCCACCTAAAGTCCTAGAGATCTAAGGATATGATAAAAACCACCACTTTTGAGAGGGCTATGGGAAAAACACCTTGTGGGAATAGACAATTTCTAACAAAGCATGAAGAAGAAAGGAATGTTCGAATGTTCAGCAAAGGATATATTCTCTTATTTAATCTACACTAACATCCCTTGAGATAAGTTCTATTATAATTATAACTATTCATTTTTTTCAGATAAGGAAGTAAAGTAAGCTATCTTGCTTAATGTCACACAGCTCATATATCCAAGAGCCATGATCTTAGCTCAGGTAGCCTGACTCTAGCTGCCACACTTTCAACTACTATACTGTACAGCTTTAATACAGGGTGTTACAGGTCTCGTGAGGGTACAAAGTGTAAATTCTGATCCATGAAACCTTAAGAGAGTGAGGCAAGCTGTGATAACTTCTTATTAGCATCTACTCTATGCCAGTTTTGTGCTAAATTCTAGGAATGCAAACATAAATCAGATACATTTCTTGACCTCATGAATGTTACTGTCTAGTTCGTATGAGACAGCAGCAAAATGGACAAAAATACATGACAAGTATAAATCAATATACTGTAGATTTTGAGGGGCTGATTAAAAGAATGCCATTTATGCTGCCTACTTAGAAGGTTGTTAAAGTAGGTATCAATTGTGGCTCTGGTCAGTGTGGCTCAGTTGGTTGGAGCACTGTCTCAGTGAATGAAGGGTCACAGGTTTGATTCCCAGTTGGGGCACATTCCTAGGTTGTGTGTTCAGTTCCTGGTTGGGGCACACATGAGAGGCAACCAATCAATGTTTCTCTTTCACATCAATGTTTCTCTCCCTCTTTCTCCCTCTCTTCGCCTCTCTCTAAAATCAATAAGCATGCCCTCAGGTGAGGATTAAAAATATATAAGAATAAACTAAAGTCTGTGTCAGTTATAGTTAGTCATATAAATATTTTTATTGAATTTATTGGGGTGACACTGGTTACTAAAACCATACAGATTTCAAGTGTACAACTCTATAATGCATCACCTGTATACTGCATCATAAACTCACTACCCAAAGTCAAGTATTTCTGCCACCATTTATTCCCCACTTTGCCCTCTTCCACCACTCCTCATGCACCTTCCCTTCTGGCAATACAGATTTCTAGAATGAGGTAGGTTTGAGTTACTTGGAAAATAAAAGAGGAGCTACATTAAATTCAAAGCTGATACATATAAATTCATATGTGCACACCAAAGCAAAAAGAAACATAAGATTAATAGATGATAAAGCGTTGGTATTCTTGGATATGGAAGATTGTCCATGGTACGGACTTTGGAATCTGATAGACCTTTTTTAAATCCTGGCAAAATCAGTATAATTTTTGATGAGGTATGTAATCTCTATAAGGCTCAGATCTCCATCTGTTAAACATAGATGATAGCAATTTTGACTAGATTGCTATTAGGATTAACTGATATTATGCAATAAGTTGCTTAGCATGCTTTCTATCATATAGAAAATTATAAATACATGTTTTTACCTATTATAATAATTATTAATATTTTCAAATCAAAGAAAGACAACATGTTCTTATCATTACTCAATGACATTTTTATTTTTATTTTGTCTGAAAACATTTACACACACAAACACAATCACACACTTGACCACTCTTTTTTAAAAATAATCCCCATAACTTCTATATACTATTTTTTGTGTACTAGAAGTCTTTGTATAATTTTCTGCCTAAGTAGCCTGTAAATTTCTCAGCTGCATTTTTTAAGGTATTTGGCATAGCACAGAAACTCAGTAGTCTTTGGTAGCTGTCTGTACCTTTTCCATTTTTTTACCTTCTTCGGCTTTATGTCAATTTTCAGAGGAACTTCCATTAGTTCCTTCTTATTATTTTATTACCTTTTCTTTACTCATATCTGGACGTTTCTCTTCTCACTTTATTCTCTCTCTCTGACTTGCTCAAAACTTATCTCTCTGCCTCCCTTTAGCTAATTTAAATTACAGAAAGTGCAATAATCATTTTCTCACTCCAGATACTTCTCACTTATAAATCTACTTTAAAAAGATAATTTTAACCAGACCTTTCAGCTTCTCCTGTTACAGAAAGGAATTAGGATAGCATTTCAGAAAGAAAAACTCTCAGAGTGCATTCTTATAATATAAAATTTTCCAGAGTGCATGCACACATATTTCAATACCTCCAAAGCTTCCCTCTATTATCAGATCAGGAACATTTTAAAGGAAATGCCATCCAATTTCTTTCCCAATGAGAATAAAATTTAAAGAGATTTTCAATTCTCTAAATTTCTAAGATTTAAATTCAGTGTAGGATTGTTGTCAAACAGCAGTTTAAATTCTTTTAAACAATTTAATTCTTTTGGGGTTTATTTGAATATATAAAGTGCGATATAGTCCCCAAAAATGAAAACTAGGGAACTGCTGACATGGGACCTGAGCGAGTTCCTGCAATGTGTATCTATCACTGAGAGCTTCCCAGATACATTAAACTTGACAGCAGAAGCCCTTTATCTAGTCACAGGTAAGGTGGTTTTTGACAGTAGGCTCCCAAAAGAATGACATTTGAAGATATCATGATGTGTTTCTTTTTGTTGCATGACATTAACTGCTTCATTCCATAGCAGAAACAAAAATACACATAGAGGCTAATTTACATATTAAAATTAAGAAAAATCAGCTTCTATTTACTGAAAATTTTGTATGAGTTTTAAGAGTACCACACTCATACTAATGTTAAGGGGTACATTATGCAAACATACTTGCAAAGAAACTCTGTAATTCTGAATTTTTTTATCCCTATCCCATCAGTAGAAAATATTAATGAGTGTAAGAAATGGCCAATGATGGAATTGCTAATAAGAATAATAAGAAAGTTATGAGAAAGCACTTTGAAAACAGGGGATGTTCAACCTCATTCCCCAAAATGGGATAGTGTCAACTATTGCACCTTGTTGACTCTGGACAAATATACTGTCATATTAAATGCTACAATTTTAAGATTGCTGACATGTTTTGCTACAGTAAACAATAAAGAGGATAGATATATATTTTCAGTCAATGGCTTAGAAAATTAAAAACATATTCAATAAACTTTATAAGTATTTGAATCTCATTTAGAATTCTATACTAATGTGATTCCTACACCCATATTTCAAATGGATGTGTTTTTGGATATATACCAAATTACAAAGATATATTTAACAGAGAAAAAACTCTGTAGTTAAAAAAATATGTGACACATTTTTATAGAGATGGAAGTAAATTTAAAAGTATGTACATTCTAACCTCAGAGAATCTCAAACTGTACTCTTTTCTCATAATGCTAGATAGATACTGATTTTGACAACTCATGTATTGAACATATTAGCAAATTATAATAAAAAATTTATTTTATAGCGTAATTAAATTATATGCAACTAGAAAAAATAAAAATATCCTTGTCGGCACTTCTGCACTATGTCTTTAAGTAGTTGGTGAACATTCTTTCAGATTTGAGGTTTGGAAATCATTTTGAACAGGGTTAATATAAGGAGTTCTCTGAAGAGATGATTCCAAAGTAAATGAAAGGACATACATTAGAATAGATTCATCAAGCTTCATCATCAGTTCCTCTCCTTCTTCAGATTGGAAGGTTACAACATTTATAACGAATAAACTTAGGTCAAGGTAAAAACCAATATTTTTTAAATAAATTATATTTGGGACATTTATTCCCAAGTATGTACTTTCTGCTTTTTATTTTCAATGCATTTTGCTTTAAAATGTAAGGAAATAAGAACAGTGTAAAATGAACTGCCACCTCTATACTGATCCTGATCTATTATGATTATTCTGGCTTTTGATGTAATCATAAATGCTTCAGGCAGAGAAATGAATTTTCATATATCACTGAATCTCTGCTACTGAATAATTTTTCTTTATTTTGTTGGCTCTCTACTAATTCATATGTAGTATTTCTCACGTACTAATTGCTTCAGTCATTATTTATTCATTTAATTATTTATTCACTCAACACATTTTTATTTGGTCAATACTATATGCCAGATACTATGAAAAGTTTTGGGGCAAGGAGTTTCTTTCTGATGGAAGAAGTCATATGTCAGACTCCATAATCAGAAGTTTACATGGTGTTATCACGAGTCTGAATGAGAGTCAGTTTAAATTAAATGTTAATGAAACTGGGGAATTCTGTAGTGACCAATGTTTGCTGGCCAATGATAGTAAATTTAGTCTTAATTATAAGTGAAGCTATTGGAGTTTAAAAATAAAGGGCAGGAGTAGGAAAAATGTGTGACAATATGATTCAATTTATTCTAAAACAAATTACTAGCTATAGTGAGAATAATAGATTTGAATGATGACTGATAGAGAAAAACAGCAACTTAGGCAAGATAAACAGCTATGGCATAGTTCAAGCAATGGATGATGGTAGCCTAAATTCTGAAGGGGTTGGGATGGATAGGGAAGGAAACTGGATCTAGAGACTAGTTAAGAGATTTAAAAAGAAGAAGTTACACAGAGGCAAGAGACACACACATATGTGATGTGTAATTTATTGGAAACCAAGAGGTAGTAGTGGGAGGCAAAGATGGGCATAAGTAGTTACAGAGTAAGATAATGCACTGATATAGAAATATCAAAAGGACCACAATTAGAGGGGGGATACTGAATTTAGCTATGGGCACATTGTGTTTGGAATTGAAAGTAATTAATTCAGTATGAAGTTGAATTTTTACCACAATACTAGTAAATAATCCAGAACGTTTGCCATGATTTTCCAAAAAGTAATAAAGCAGAATGTTGTCCATTTTTAATTTATTCTGATTTCATTTTTACTAAAAGATAAATTATCTTATGATTACTCTCTGGATCCTTTACTTAATTCTGTATAAAATTAAATGAATAATATTTATTTGTAGGAATGTCCAATATGTAAGTTAATTATATATTGGGCATTCCTACCAAGAATAATAATTAAGTATATATTTTCAATAAAAATGACATTTATATTTTGTTTTTCATTAACTTTTTAAAAATGTCGTAGAGCCAAAATGATACAGAAATAAAGATATGTCAGTCTAGCATTCTAGAACAGATATTTTTTCTCTAAAATATTAGTTGCTAAACTTTTTTCCTTTTGTTGTTTATTATAAAATGAATACATATTGATTAAGCTTCAATAAATACTTTTTAAGTTTCAACCCTTTGACTAAATAAGATTTTAAGCATCTAGCACCAAACACTATGCATTTCTCCTCATCAATTCTTCTGAGGTTATGTTCCTCTGAAACTCTACACATTAAGTTACACACTATGGAAACTGAACATCATTTCAAATTTTGTGATGACTACATTATATAGTACAACATATGTGAATTTATAATTTATTCATCAATGCATGTATGCAAACTTTTAAGAAGAAATTTAAGAAAAATGGTTATGCATTATTTAACCACATCCATGTCTTATTCCATATGAAAACATCTAACACAGCTATTAATTTGGGAAGATTTAGAGTAATACTCACCTAAAAGTTGTTCTCTCTCTCAGGGAACAGTAGGCTTTTTATTATAGAGTAGAGAATGGAAGCTAGGCACTCTCCTAATCCCATTAGTTGTCTCATTTCTTTCTTCTTCATTGTTCCTGTCTGGGTAATATTTTGCCTAAAAAATTTAGAATCTTAATTATTATTAAATACTTCAATTGAGTATAACCATATGTACTCTATAGATACATTAGCACCGTAGGGAGATTGGGGGTGGGGGGTGTTCTTCCCCCATACTCTGAACTTCCATAATCTTAATTATAAATCTGTTGTTGGGTAGACCATGTCCTCCTTAATATATTTATGAGATTAAAATAAAAACGTCAGGATAAAATTCAAAGAGTTTCTCCCTAAAATTGATACCTAGTCTAGTCTCATAAATGTATGTCTAAAACATAAGGTTATAAAAGGATGACAAAACCGTTTTTATAAATGAGAGACCTTGGTTCATCAGAATTTTAGTGCTCTTTTGTGTTGTGCAAGTTACAGAATTTGACACAGGATGGAAGAATGGAGTACTTTAGTGAATAAAGTACTATATTGTTTTGATTCTTGAGGAGTTTGCAAATTGGGGATCCCTGTTGACAGCATCCTGACATGAACATCAGTGACATGCAGTACTTCTTGACAGTCATAAGACTGAGGTGCCACCTTCAAGTGGCTTTCACAGTAGAGGATCAATAAGTGAGGTCAGTTCCATATAATTATTTTGTCAAAGGGGTATCCCAGAAATAACAGGGTTAATATGGGAGGGGTCATAAGCTTTAGCAATTCTACCAACAAGCTGAATAACCTTGAGAAAATCACTTCTTTATTTGAGACACCTTTTCTCATCTTTTACATGAAAAGATTAATTTAAACTAATTATTTAGTAAGAGCCTCTTGTATTAAACTAATTAGTCAAGTAGACCTGGGCATTGTCCTCATACAAAGTCCTCATCTGCTTCAGACAAAAAGTGGCACTGAAAAGAACCAGCTAAAGGTGTCCTGAGATCGTTTCAATATTTATTGAGCTCTTGACACATACCAGATAATTCACTATGCTCTTGTGATAGACATAATAATATCTCCCCAAAGATTCCCACATCCTAAATGCCAGAACCTATGAATATATTGCCTTACAGGGCAAAGGACAATTAAGATTTTAGATAAAATTTATTTAATCAATCAGCTGACTTTAAGATAAAGGGATTATCCTGGATTTTCCCAATGGCCCAATGTAATTCATAGGGTCCTTTTTAAAGTTGAATACTAAAGTAGATTAATTCAGAGTGAGAGGAAAATGTGACTGTGGGGGAAAAAAAAGAGAAACAGAGAGCAAGAGATGTGTTCTGAGAAGGACTCACCTGGCTATTACCAACTTTAAAAATGGAGGAAAGACCATGAGCCAAGAAAAGTGGATAGCTTCTTGAAGCTAGAAAAGACAAGAAAATGGGTTGTCCTTTAGAACTCAGGAAAATAACACAGTCCTTTTCTTCACCTTGATTTTAGGTCAAGGAGACTTGTGTCTTACAGGACAATAAGATAATATATTTATGTTGTTTTAAGCCACCATATTCTGTGTAGATTTGTTATGACAGCCATAGAAAATGAACACATCCCTTAAAGATTTTATAGCATGGTTAAGGACATAGAAAAGAAAACTCATAAAGTTGCCAAAGTGACATTCACAAAATATTATGGGAATAAAACATAACTAAATTATACTGAAGTTAGCCCCACTAAATTGTTTTGTAATGAATGATTCTAAATTGATTCTTGATTAGGAGTAAGATAGGTAGAGGTGTGATAGAAGTAAATGTACCTCAAAACAAAGGAAATATTATGCTCTGATGTAAAGAGCTGAAAAACTGTTATATACATGGAAGAATAACAGCTTATTGAAATCCCGTCTACTTATTTTTCACCATCACTATGTTTGAAGATAGCCATGATTTTCCTTTATGTGATTTTGGGTAAAACAGCCAAATACTTGTTCCTGTTTCCCAGTATTAGAAAACAATAAAACTATATTCCTGGTGGGCTTAAGTTTAATATTAATAAGTTATAAAATAAAAGACTTTAAAACATTAATAGTATAAGTGAATCCCTTTATATATTTCTGTTGTTCCAGTTATTAAGTCTAAAAAGTTACTAGTAGTGCCAGGCTGTGTGACCTGGCAACCTCAGGTAGGTTCTTCTATCAGTTTTTATTTTTTCCCCATTCTTTCTGTTTTGCATATTTCAGAGACTTAATCTAAAATTTTAAAGGGCACTGTGTTTTTTAAGTCATGTGTAGTTTCTTGAAAATACATCTGGTTAGGGTAGCTTCATGATTTGTCAACAGGACATTCATAAATCATTCATGGCATTGTAAAATGTGAGGAAAAATGTGATTTAAATTAAATGCAATTTAGTTATATTATGTACAGAAAAGAGACCTGTGTCTGCTGTCTCTTAGAAATTTCTGTTTACAAGGATGACCCCTTGTCTGGCATCTGGGTGACTGATTACCTCTAGTGGTGGAGAGGCAGGAGGCTGAGAAACTAAAGAATTACAGGTACATCATAAATGGTAATGTAGTTTTGGGGTTAAGCAAGTTGGTAATGTTTATTACATTACATACCTTTTTATTTAAAGTACCATTCACTTGCTAATGAAGACAGGATATAATAAACAATGCCTAGTCTAATAAAGTATCTTTAAGATCCAATTAAAATGTTAAGAGTAGGGGAAAAGAGATGATGGGAATAATCTTTTAAGTAATGTATCGGCAGCCGTCCGTCTCGAGAGACGATGGTGTAGCTTCTTAAGAGTCTATCTGCACCGCCGAGAATGGCTGTGCAGTCCGACTCGGGAGTGACACGGTATCTGTCTCCTCCCGTGTTGAATCGACATCTTGCGATGACGCTGGAGTGTCCTCTCCAGTGAAGCTGAAGCTACAGAGCCTGGGCAGGGTGATATGGAGGGTCTGCTGTTGCCCATGCAGCAGACCCCCCCTCTCTTCGCAGCTGAAGGATCCAAGGGAAAGACGGAGTCAATACAGCTTGGCTTCAGGTGCGCCGCAGGAGTTGCTGGTGTTGACTACAACGTCAAACCGCCTTAGGGACTCCGGCTCCGGATTTTCTGTCGGGGTTTACTCCCTTAGCCTTTCCCCTGAAGAGGTATGCCACAAGGCAGCGGAGGTTTTTTGGAATCAGAGTTTTCCTTCTCTGATTTAAGTAATGTACAGTCATGATATTGGTAATACAAAGTGAAGGTATGCAGGCCATCCCTGAATGAAAACTTTAAGAGCTCCCATATAACTCACATTTTCTTCCTTCACCATATACGTTTTCTATTTCACTTATCTTTAAATGTTTGTTTTAATATAGCCACAGCTGAAGCAGTTAAAAAAGCATATATGAATAGGCATTTTTCAAATTAACTGTCTTAATTACCAATGTTAAAAACAAGTATATAAATTTTGATCTTAGTCTCTTTTATTATTGATTTTGCTGTCCATTTTATTCTTTGTTTTCTAAGAGAATTTACAGAGCCCTGATTCATATGCTAAGAGCACAGCCACCTCTTAGATTGCCAAATAAATAATGTTCCATTTTCCAAATGAAAATACATTTATGGATAAAATGTAGTAAGTCCATGGACTTATATAATCTTCAATAGTTAAAGTAAGTAAAATATATACATTTTTTAAATTTGTCATAGCTAAACAAAGTGGAACTGCTGTCAACATCAATTAAGACATTTTAATCATTTTTATTTATTTATATTGTTGTATAATATAAATACCACTCCTAAGTATAGAAAACTGTCAAGATCTCATAATTTCGCTTAGAAAAAGTTTATTTTCTTGAAAAGCACTAAGATTCTTGTCTTGCTAAGAGTAACGTTTGCACCTGACACAGCTGTGTGAGAGTGAGAAACACTCATGAATTAAACATAGCCACTTGGCAAGCAGACACAGAGGTATGGAAGGAATCTGCGAAGTAGCGGGAATGGCCCTCAGAGCAGCCGAGACATGCGTTGGCTGATGTGTGGCCGTCCTGAAGTACTGGGATGCATAGACTCATGGATGATTGTGGCTGCCTCATTTATAACTTTTTAAAAAACCTCTTTTTGTGCCTAACTCTTATGATTGAGATCCAGCTTTTCTGATCTACATGGTTATTATTGAGTGACCTCTTCACAATGAATATATTTATTAACCTTAGGTTAAAGATGCAATTAATTTATAGACACTTCTTTGTTTCTGAAACCTTGGAGATCACAGAGATTCCCACTTCCCTCAATGGGTCTGTATTTATGAGGAAAATGAGAATTTATATTCTTTCATTTCATCATTTTGCCTTTTGCATCCACCCTCTCATAAGCACTTCTTTCCTCCTCAGTTAAGGATTTCTTGACTGTAAATTGCTCTATGTTCTCTCTAATCTCCTCCTTGGACTGAGAAATGCCTTACCTAGTACAGGATGGGGCAAGAGTAGGATTAATAAGTAATAATACAAGAATAAACTCTGTGTTTTTTGTAACACAACTGTAAACCTACTTTTTCCCACCCTCTGTACTACTCTCCTGCTCTGTCTGAGCTGGAGAAATGATGTGCTACCCAACCAAACTTTTTTTTTTTTTTTTGTCATCACTATTTCATATTTTTATAAAACAAATTCACCAAACTTTAGAATTTTTACTGAAAGGTTAAAGCAACTTCAGAAAAAGAATTATACTTTTAGAGGAAATGAGTTCAAATGCTATCTAGAAGTTTACTCTTCTTTCAATTCAATCTTTGGGAAAGCACAGATTTTTGTTTTCTACTCTTCCTCAGAATGGAAGAAGAATAAGGATGCCGATGCCTCTCACTCTCAAACCACTTCTCAAATATGATTTAATAAATCTATTAATGAATGTCAGTCTAGCATTCTCACCATCCCCAACCATAACCAAACCATCTTTTAGACAGTGATCTCCTGGAGATAGGGGACCATGTCATATTCGTTGCTTTGTAATTTGCATCTAATATCATATTTAAGACATAAGAGCCATGTAAGCTTATTTTGGTTTCTCTGACATGAAATGATGAAAGACTTAAAGTAATGAATCAGGCAAATTTTATTTATCTCTTTAATTGATACTTAAACTTAGACCAATTACTAGCATAACTTTTAAGATGTCCTGTACCATTATTTCCCACGTACCATTAGGTTTCAGATTTGTCTGCTTCTAAGTAAAGATCTATAAAAATGAATTTAATAAAAGGCTTTGGGAAAACAGGATTCGTGTAATTTTAGTGCCAATATAATAAAAAAAAATTCCTCTTTCACTGAAAACCCAGAATAAGAGAAACATACCTGAAAGGTCAAATTAGTGAGTCTCCGTAAAACTAAAAAATAAAATGAAAAAAGGTTAATATACAATTCATGTGGGAAGAATATCATGCCAATATAGGAATAATACAGGGGGTATGTCTCCCTGCTTCTCCTCACACGTGATAACTTTTAGTGGATCATGTGTCTCAGCCATTCTTTGCTTTTCCCACCTATTCAGCATTTTCCAGCTTCCCCTACTGTTTCGTTGACCCCTGTGCAAAATACCATTTAAAGAAATAAGGGTAACATAAGTCATCAAAAAGTTACTTAGCATTTACTTAGTCTCCTAACCTGTTACCCCATTTCAAGTAGTGTGTAATCATAGTGTGTCTTCAGTATGAATAAAACAATGCTGCAAACTACTAACATGACAAATGACACATAGTTAGTGGTCTATACATATCATTGTTACTAGTTTTTCATGGCAAAATCTTTCTCCTTGACCAAACTTTAGTCATGCTCTTCTGAGCCCTCTTCTCAAACAGGGCCTCAGACTTGGCCCATGAGAACTACAGACCCTCAGCTCACACGATTTTGTACACCCCACATACTAAGAGATTTGTGCAAACACTAGTAGTCCCTAACAGCTCAGGATGGCATCCCTTGGCTGACTTACCCAAGGCTGTCTGAGAAAGCTCAATGCTGCCAAAGAATTTACTGTTTGTTCCAGCCAAAACCTGACTAAGGGCTTCTATCTACCTTTTCTTAGAGCATTTAATTTCAGAAAAGTTGCCATTTTAAGTCCATTCCTATCCCTTTGTAATGTACCTTTAACAACCCAGAAATATTTTTTCTTAAGAACCTGGGAGCCATATTTTTGAAAATCATGAAGAAAGAAACTGACAAATAAAATAAAAAGAGAGGCATGGACACGTGGAACAGACTGGCAGTGGTCGGATCAGAGCGGGGAAGGGAGGACTAGATGAAAGAGGGCGAAGGGATTAGCCTACCTCATAGACAATAGCCTGGTGACAGCCAGAGGGAAGGGGAGGTGAGGGATGGGTCTAGGCAGGCAAAGAGGGGTGAAAATAGGGACATCTGTAACAATGTCAACAATAAAAAAAGGAAGAAAGGAAGGAAGGGAGGAAAGAAGAGAGGGAGGGAGGGAGGAAGAAAGGAAAGAAGGGTGATCCCTTTCTCCCAGTCTGTGGAGGAGAAGGAACCTGGCTTGGATAACTGCCCGTCAACAAAGGCAGGTGACTCTTCAAGTCCTTCAGTACTTTTACTTTAACACAGTTCAGGATTTTATTTTTTCTGAATAAAGTATAGACTTTATTTTTTAATTATTTTTATCGATTATGCTATTACAGTTGTCTCAAATTTCCCCCTTTACCCCCCTCCACCCAGCAGCCCCTACTCCCTCAGGCCAGCTCCTACCTTTTGTTTCAGCCAAGCTGAACCCAATTTACATGGAAGCCTTTCTCCCATACTGCAGTAGTCTGAGTACAATGTCTTGCCATTATTAACTTGTCCAGCTTTTGTTTTGTCTAGCATTATGATATTTATAATTTGCCATAAATTAACAAATATAAGGCCCTCAGCATTTCTATGTTCTGTGATATTTTAATACAATATTAACTCTATCCGAATGGTTCTAAACCTTTCCATCATACTTTTCTCTTGTGTTTCTCCACTATACCCTAAGATTGAAGGGTGACATATGCCAAATTACATTTGGAGAATTATAATGAATTTATTTACACTGTTTTAAGTAGTCAAACACATATACAAATATCTCTATAGAAAAACAGTATTATAATATTAATTAACATATTTAAAACATGAAGAAAAAAATGCCTGGTTACCTTATGTCTTTTTATAATATAAACATTTTAATTTAATATTTTTAGGCTTGTAAAAAATTTTTAAATGTCTCAAACTTGCACCTACTGTTTTATTTTTGTAATCGCTGTGCAGATCCTGGCAAATTAATTTCAAGAGGTACACTACTTTGTGCAGTGACTGTATAAACCATTAATAGTTTCCAAATTTTCCCATGTTTGTAACAGCAACTATGAGAGCAGGTAGCTAATGGTTCCCAATCTATAACTACGAATCAAATATACTAGCAATAAATGCTTTTATGGAGAATTGTTTATGAAAATTTTAATGGTTTACAACCCAACATATATTTACTTCATTCTGATTAAGAAGATGAATTTTTAGTATAATTCACTATTTAACTTAGGATCAACTCATGAAGCTTAGTGTCTTTGAGTAAAGAGAGTCATTTATAAAAGCCCAAAATATGGCATTATTTATTTCCAACTAAAGGAATAAGTCAACATTTCCCCCACTAATTTTTTATAAAATAAATAATTATAAAATTACACAATGTTATCTAAATCTATGTTATACATCAAATTAGAGTATAAATGAGAAAAAAATGAAATTATGATTTTATTTTTAATCTGCTTCCTTGGAGTAGCTAAGGAGAAATCAACAATGGGAGAAATGAAGAAATTAATAATGGAATAATTCATGTCTAATAAATTTATGTGTGTAAAAGAAAAAAATATATGTGAATTTTCAAAATAAACTCCCACTTACTATTTCCTCCATGTCACTTAAAGATGCACGCCTTAATTAAGCTCTGCTTTGATGACTGTATGACAGCCATCAGCAAACCACTACCAAAAATAGAAGTAGTTTTATGCCCTTCATAGCTTGAATGTTCACAATAATATCATGAGTGTGCCTTTTGTAATTATTTTAGGTTGTTAAAATTCACCTGTTTTGAATGTTTTTTAAGTGACTGTTGACTGTGTCATTTTTCTTTGAGTGAATGCACATGTAAATAATTGATAAGATAATGCGATACATTATATTTTTAGCTGTTTTCTTAGAATGAGTATTATGAAGGAATTTATCCATTGTAGTGATAGTTTCAAATCCTTTAATTCAAAATCAATTATAGAATATAACAAGAGATACAAGTAAACAACTCAGTGAAAGGCTTTGTGATTTGAGTGGAATGTTTAAGTAAATTATTTTGACCTGTTTTTCTTTCTTGCTTTCTTTCTTTCTTTTTTTGGCCTGGTTTTGATTATTTGAAATTATTCATCCTATAGGTACATAGCTAATCTCTAAAATTAAATGATCATTATTTCCTTCACATTCCCTTATCTGTTCATCTTTTACCTAATTGTTCAAGACAAATTTTGAGAAGCAACGTGGACTTCCTTTCTTTATCACCTTTCATACGTTGTTTATACCCATTCTATATGTCAGTTCTACCGACTCTACTTGTTAGTTATATATTATATCAAGTCCTTCCTCTATCTACATGTACTTTACTGTTTCTTTAGTTAGTCTCTCATGTTCTATTATTTTGACAGCTACAATGGTTTCTTAAACGATCTCACTGCCTTACTAAACTTGCATTTTTTTTTAGAGTACTCTTTCTGAAAAACTAACACTAAAAAAGTTATTTTAAAATTATCAAATATTTTAGCCTGGAGTAAAGGTGCTTCTTAATTCACCCTGCCTTCCTATTCAAGCTCACCTACTAAACTTTTACCTGAATAACAAACATGGCATGCAACTTTAAGAGCCACTCAACCAAAACATGCATTTTATGCTTTGATATATTTTATAGAGTTTACCCATATCTCTCCTGAAAAGTTTCTACTTGTTTGTGAGGAAACAACTCGGACATCTTTCCCAGAAGCTTCCTTTCATTGTCATCTCCTGTTATTCACTCTCTGCAATATGTATATGTCTAGCTTGCCTTGCATGCAACGTAACACTTACCACACTGAATTAATTACATACTCATCTGCTTGTCCAACTAGACTACCAAAACCTTGAAGGTAAGAACAGGGTCATATTTATTGTTACATATGGGTATTTACTCTCCAACTTGGTAGATTGCCTTTAAGTACTACTTATTTCACCTGTGGGCTTGGCTGTAGATGTGTCCCATCTATTTCAACCGACTTCTCCATGGTTGAAATCATGGAATTGTTTGTTTTTTGTACCTGCCCTCTATCGCAGACCTTTCAGCTCCTTTTCAATTCTTGTTTCTGGTGTTCCCTCTTTGGACATGGTTATTTAGACTGCCACTTTTTCTTGGACCTTCCAGTGTACAGTCTTTCCAATATAGCCATGTACATCCATTTTTACTCCTAAATAACTTCAGCCCTAGTCTCATCATGCTGCTAGGTGGATACATTACAGAACCACAATTATACCAATTAATGTGTTAAATAAGTTAAAAGTTAGATGAAAATGTGCTCATAGATAACTTAATTCCTGAATATTTTCTTATTTGCAGATATATTATTTTTATCACTCAATTTTTTTCTTATTTCAATACATAAACAAGAAGTAAAAATTATTTAAATTCAGAGTTTATATTTTTGCTCATTCCTTTGAGAGAAGACTGCATGGGTATCAAATCTCTAGTTTTATTTTTTAGACATGCTTTATGACATTTCAAAGACTGAGTACAAATAACAAACAATAATAGTTAATCAGAGCTGATTTTAGTTGCCTGAAGCATTATCTGTGAAGAATATGGAATAGCAAACACTCTCATTAAAAATGTGTTGATAATGTGCTGCTGAAATGCAATAATAAAACAAAAGAACACGGTTTCCTATTTTGTCTTTTGTTTTAACCTTTTATATTGGTTGGTTTCTTAGCCAAGTTTTGACAGTTTCTTTCTTTTCTTTTCTTTTCTCTCTTTCTTCTTATTTTTTTTTTTAATGAATATAAGACAGTTTCTTTTTCCAATAAATGATAGTTGAGTTTTATAAAATTCTGGAGCTCTCAATTATAGTAAAAAAAGCCAAATAACTTGGTAAACAGGATGCATGGATATAGCAGTTAGTAATTTTAATCTATAATTTATAATTCATTTCTTTTTCTAAGAAAAAAATAATTAAAAAGCTGCTAAAATGAATTTGAGAATAGTTACATGCCAACCTACTTAGAGCTTCCACTCAGAGTCTGGTTAAATATTTATTAATGTAAAATTTAATAAATATGAATAATTGTTAAACCAGTTTAGTTCCACACAAGAAAACACACATATTAATTAATATATATTATTGTTCAAATGTAGGAAAGACAACAAAATGAGAATAAATTTGTTATCATCTACAAATAAAAGCTTCATAAAGTCCATTTTATTGTCAACAATATAAACATTTAATAAGGTCAATTTTTGAAAGTATTATTACACTCATTTAGGAAACATGGGCTTTTCACAAACTTTAAATTTTACTAATACTTCAATAGCCAGATATATACTTGGTATTTTGGTAATTATTATTATAAACTCATGTAGCCAACGGTCACTTGCTATATTCTATTTTCTGATAGACACTCTACGAGGTAAAAATACAATGATAATAGCACTTATGAATAATCAAAGATCACCATTTTTTAGGTTTTTCACTAGCTTCTTTACAGCTATTAACTTTAATCCTTATTAATACCACAGATGTAACTGAGGCTTATAGAGACTAAACTATCCAAGGTATGAGATGAGACAGCCCAAATACAAGTACAGGTACATGTTATTCCGAAACTCCTGGTATTTTACTGCACACCACAGTACACATAGCTCTCCACTTGCTTACAAATAGGTTCCACTTACTGGCCTAGCTTTCTTCTCCCTCCCTTCCTTTTTCTCTCTTATTTATTATTTTCTTTATTGTTTACTTCTTTCATAATTTTTAGCAACAAACAAAAATCAGAAAGTACATTCGTAATCAGTTAATACTTACCTGGCAGGGGAGATACCATGATCACATTCGTGATCATTTAATGAGAGTCTGCAGATATTTTTAACATCTATTAAGTACAGCGAATGATAGACATTTAATTTCAATTTCAACTCTAAATTAGCTTCTATATCCATTCGAGTTTTCCAAGTAAATTTAAATATAACATATTTAATGTTTTATTTATTATTATTAATTTCTAAATATTACTTTTTTCAGTAAAATAAGGATATTTTAAGCTTACAATTATATACATATGGTGTTACTTTCATTCCTGGTAAAACATCAGTTTAAGCTAAATGCATCTTTTTTATCAAGACTAAAATACAATAAAAGTTTTTAAATGCAAGTAATTCAATGAAGTTATGCATAACAGAACATGTATAACCTGGTGCATGACTAAAGTATGCAGTACTTCTGACACCAACTCACCTGAAAGGTCAAAGAAGACCAATGGACCACCTGAGACTTGAGCTTTACCTCAGTAGTTCATGTCATTTGCTTAGATGGGGAGGGCTGGAAACAGCAATTTCAGAGAAATCAACACAAAGTGGAAACTAGTCTACCTTGAATAGACTAACAGAAAGTCAGGCACAGAGAAGATGAAGGAGGAGTGAGGGGACACTGAGTTTTCAGGCTCCCGAGACCCGTCTGCACTTTGGGCCAATTGCAGACAGAACATTTCAGTGAGCAGCTGGACACTGGCAGGAGTCGAGCCAAGGCACTGCTGGATTAGAGAAATTCCATCTGGGAAAAACCTGTTTAGTGAGGATAGTGGAGGAAAAGGGGACGAAACGGGATTCCTGACTGGGGCGGCTGCCCGAGCTGCGGTTGGAAGTACACAAAGGCTTTTTGGCGACCACAGGCTGCCCCGGAGAGGAGTCAGGAGGAGAGCGGATCTCTGCCCACTGGCAGAGACGGGACTCGACCAAGTAGCATTAGCACTGAAGGACAGGAGACAGTGTGCTCCCGGGCAAATGAGAACATGACTCTCCTTTATACTTTTCTATAGTGGACGGTGGAGAGGGGAGGACGCAGAGGCGCGCTCATCCACTCCCCAACCCTACCCTTGGGTCATGGGGGCCCGCATAGGGAAGTGCTATCATTCACTGGCCCAGGTGCGTGGGGCAGTGAGTCCAGGCGTCCCTCGGACACTCCCCAATGGACATAAGATCAGTGCCCCAATGGACACAGGGAGGGCCCACTGAACACGCAGAGGACCGTGCGCAGATACCCCTAGCCAGCTCCCGTGGCTTAGTGAAATAAGCCAGGCAAAGAAAGAAAAATACCATATGATATCACCTAATACAGGAAACTAAAGAACAACACAAACAAAAGAACAAAATAGTCAAAGAGCAGAATAGCAGTCAATAGGGGGTGGGGGGAGAGAGAGAAGAGGGATAAGTAAGGGAAGGGTTTAGTCAAAGAACATATATAAATGACTCATGGACATGGACAACGGGGAGGGATATGATTGGGGGAGAGGGGGTGGGTTGGGTGGGGGAGAGAAATTGGGAGAAAAGGGGACAACTGTAATTGAAAAACCAGAAAAAAAAAAAAGAAAGAAAGTCAGGCAAAGAAAGTAAAATCAATTGAACTAAACTAGGAATAATTAGGCTGGCCAGATGGGACTTTATTCTAAGGTAATGGGAATCAAATAGGCATTCAATCAACAACTAACCTGAAAACAATTGTGATGTTTGAAGAAAATGTATCTGATAGTACCCAGCAAGATGCATCAGGTCTTTTGAGACTGAAAATAAATGACTGAAAGCAAGCACAAGTTAAGAAGAGGTTATAGGAGACACTGCTGGAAATAGGAATAGAAAGGAACAGACATGTAGGACAGTATAGAGGAAAATGCTACTGCATTCACTCATGCATTTGCAACTAGTAAAGAAAAAAGATACACAGATTACACTGAAACTTGACAGTAGGATTTGGAATAATGAAATAAAGCATTTGAAAGCAATTTTGCAGAGTAAGGTAAAAACATTAGAATAAATGACACTAACCCATCAAAATATTCCATTATTCAGGATGTGTAGAAAGTAAATATTAAAGGCTTATCACTGATTATTGTATTTTTCAAAGTCAAGGGCATCACCAGGTCCTTTTTAGCACTCAGTTACCCTGGGGTTACAGTGCCTTTCTTAAGAGACAGGAGAAGCCAGGGATATCTGATGCCTCACTGTTTTTACTCCCCCAACTAACTCTCTCTCTCTCTTTCTCTCTCTAGTAGAAACAGGCAGCATTGGTTCTGACCCCCACAAACCTACTTACAAATGTAAAAAGTAATCTATCTCTTTACAACATGGAAATGACACTATAATATCTTCCTTTTTCATCTACACACCTCTGACAGCGTCAACAATGTCAACCAATCCTTTCTTCTAATTTCACTTTCCATGTTTGCACACATGCCAGATATTCTGTTTTATTTCTTTTCCTGTGGAACATTTATTTCCTTTTATTTCCCCTTATATTTTAGCATTTGCTAATTTTCTTATATAACTTCATTTATTGAATCACTAAAATTACTTATAAGGTGGATGATTCTGGCTAAGTAAGTATGAGATTACACAGAGATTGGGTTTAGAGGAATAAAGATAGTGGGTTTAAAAATAAAATCAATGCTGAAGGACTGTATTTTTAAAAATAAAAGAAAAATTTTTCTTTTTATATTGGAAATAATAAAAATGGGTAGGGACAGAGTAGTCACAGGCCTAGAATATAAATTATATTGAATATTTTATACTTTATGAATAAGGAAGGTGAGAACATCTGCTTAGACTGACTGACTATGTAGAAGAGACAACTCAAGAAAATAGGCCTCTAGACTTCTGGTCAAGATGGAGGCAGGCATAGGCAGAAATGCTCTGTCTCCCTCCACAACTAAGAAGGAATACAACTACCTCAAAACTAGAATCAACCAGGAGTTCCAGAAAATCAAACTGCATGGAAGTCCAGCAAACAAAGATATAAAGAAGAAATACTCATCCAGACAGGTAGGAGGGGCGGAGCCAGGGTGAAGAAGACATGGTGTGGGGGCTGCAGCAGCAGGCTGGCAGAAAGCACAGTCACAAATTTTAAAAAGTCAGGAGGGACATCTGGGGAGCATTCACAGCTCCTCACCGGACCTCTCAGTTCACGGTCACAGCACTGGGGAATATCAAGCCTCATAGCCTCATTGCTTCTGACTGTGCAGACCAGTGGGGGTTAGGGTGGAGGCAGAAACTGCTGGTCTCAGCAGAGTCTACTTGTTTAAAGGGCCCACACGGTCCTAGAATGTCCGCAGACCCATCCACTCTGGGAACGACAGCCAGGGCAGCAGCTAGAGGGGTACCAGTCTGGTGCAGAAGTGGGAGAAGTGCCTGGAAAAGGGGCGAGTGCTGGGCAGGTGGCATTGTTCCCTCTCGGACCCCTCCCCCACATACAGTGTCACAATGTGGTGAAACAAGTCACCTTTTACTGACAAATTCCTAAGGCTCTGTACCTTATAATGTAGCAGGAGTGACAGCTCAGCTCTACCTGGGACGTAGAGGCAAACAAACACAGGAGTCTGTCAGAATGAGGAGACAGAGAAGTATGGCCCAAAAGGGGGAATGGAACAAGGTTCCAGTGGGAAAAACTAAGCGACGAGGAGATAGCCAACCTAACAGAGGGGGAGATGGACAAACCTGACAGATGCAGAATTCAAAACATTGGTGATAAAGATGCTCACAGGCTTGACATATATGCTTGAGTACGGCAAACACTTAAGAGAAGAAATGAAGGCTATGCTAAGTGAAACGAAGGAAAATTGACATAAAATCAATGATGAAGGGAAGGAAACCGGGGTTCAAATCAATGATTTGGAACATAAGGAAGAAAAAAAAAAAAAAAGTCAACCAGTGCAGAATGAGGAGGAAAGAATTGAAAAAAATGAGGAAAACTTCGCAAATTTTGCGAAGGAGATGGACATACAGGCCCGGGAAGCATTAGAGTCCCGGGCAAGATGGACCCAGAGGGGACCACACCACGGTACAGCATGACTGAAATGCCAAAGATGAGAGATAAAGACAGCGTCCTGGGAGCAGCAAGAGAGAGGTGGAGAGTTGCCTACAAGGGGGTGCCTATAGGCCTATCAGCTAATTTCTCAGAGGACACTTTGCAGGCAGGAAGGGACTGGCAAGCAGTATTCAATGTGATGAAAAACAAGGACCTACAACCAAGATTAATCTATCCAGCAAAGCTATCATTTGGAATGGAAGGACAGATGAAGTGCTTCCCAGACAAGGTGAAGCTAAAGGAGTTCATCATCACCAAGCTATTATTATATGAAATGTCAAAGGGACCTACTTAAGAAAAATAAGATCAAAACTATGAACACTAAAATGACAACAAACTTACAATTATCAGCAACTAAATCTAAAAAATAAAAACAAAATCAAACTAAGCAAACCAGAATAGAAACAGAATCATAGGTATGGTGGTCATTTGGAGGGTTATCAGCTCGGAGAGGGGAGGGGGAGAAATGGGGAAATGGTTCAGGGACTAATAAGCATAATCGGTTGGTACAAAATAGACAGGGGGGAGTTAAGAATAATATAGGAAAGGGTGAAGCCAAAGAACTTATATGCATGACTCATGGACATGAACTAAGGGGGTGGGATTGCTGGAGGGAAGGGTGGTACTGGTCAGAGGGGAGCAAAGGGGAAAAAATTGGAACTACTGTAACTACATAATCAATAAAATATACTTTAAAAAAAGGAAAAGAAAATAGGCCTCTAACCTCAAATCTTGTGAAATCCTAGTAAACTTACTGTTTGCATATATCATATTGATCTCACACAAAATAAAATTTCTTACAAAATAATCTTGGACAGGTATACAGAGATCAGCATTTTTAATAAATTTAATATGCACTAAGGGATGTATTTTATCAATACTAATAATTATTTCTGTTAGCATAAGGTTTGGGAGGTCACTAATCAATAGACTTTTATTTACTTGAAATAAAGGAATCCTAGCATTAATCCATTTTAAGATTAATGTTTTGTAAGGTAAATAATTAGAACCACATTCAGCTTTTATGAATGAATTAGATTTAGGTTCACAGGGTTTATTTAAAATGAACTACAACAGTATCACCTAAAATTACCGATGGTTTTTCTCTACCTACACAGCACACCTTACAAAACAGAATCTTGAATCTGGTATTTCAGTGTCCTCCAAAGTAGGGATGTGTTTTCTCTCCATTGAATCTTCAGAGGTTGGATGTTTTTATTCTTACTTTTCCCAAAAGTTAGTACTATATCTTTTATATTATTATATTTTTAGAAAGACATGGTAGAGTGTTCTATGAAGAGGTTTTCAGAACAGGAGACTAATAGAAGCATTATATGGATAGTATTTCCCTTAAAATGACATTGGCATTTGTATAGACTGCCTCTTTTGCAAACAGAATTCTATTCAAAATGTGGATGACTTTACAGATACATAGAAGTATATGTAATTTATATATCAATGTTATTATATATAAATGTAATTTTATAATAAAAGCTATTCTGTTATAATTGCTGTAATCACCTACTTATAACAATTTCTTTCTCAATTTCTCAGTGTCATCTATCATAAATTGTGGTTTTCACTTTTCCTAGGAAAGCAGGTTTAAATGTGTTGAGACAGGCTTCTTACTGAAGGTGCCCTGGCATGCTCAGTATCCTTGACTTTTAAAGAGAAGTAATAAGAATCAATTTTAAAACCCAAATCATATAATTTATTTTAAATGACCATTGTCCCATAAACTTTATTTGGGCTCAGTTTCATTTATAGGACTAGAAATATGAGAATATTTTTTCTCTCTAATTTCCACATAAGAGAATAAATTCATTGTATCAAAATTTTCTATGTGATTATAAAGTAATAAGGATATTTTATCAAAGTTGGCTTAGATAACTTGTCCATTTCTCTATAATTTGATCACAGGTTCTCGATATGATTTTCTTTGCTGTATATCCACATTTATGTATATCCAAAATAATTTCCTAGTGCAGGTGTCAACATACATTTTCTGAAAAGACTGGAGAAATAATTAGGTTTTGGGGTCCAGATGGTCTCTACACAGATCCTCACCTGCCCCTGTAGCATGAAAATGATCAACATTTGTAAAGATGTGGACAAGACTGTGAACAGTGAGATTTGAATTTTAATTAATTTTCACATGTCAAAAATATTATTCCCCTTTTAATTCATCCCAACTACTTAAAATGTAAAAAGCATTCATATGCTATGGGTCATGCAAAATTCAGGTAGCGGGCTATAGTTTGTCCACCCTTGTCCCAAAAGACACAATCAACAAACCTACTCTTGGGAGCCCAGTCACAGTTTTAGAAGGATACAGATTTAGAACTATGGAAGAGAACAAATATGAAGTGGGAAAATACTGTAAATTTTGTCCACATGGCAATGGCAATCTAGAAAATTAAAGATTGTAATGTATGTATTAAATGGAGTATAGTAGTAATGAGGACAGTTAGATACTTGTTTTGAAGCCACTTTTGCAAAGTAAATGTATGCTATTTACTTAAATCCTATGTTTAGGGTGTCTTTGGTGGAGGCCAATCCTACTGCCCATCATACCTTCCCCCGACCATTTCTCACTCCCAGTACTTACTTACATATGAGTACCTGCTAGAGGCCATGGAAAAGGAAAACTAAGAGGAAAAGTATGCGCTTCTCATCAAGTTCACTATGTGTAATAGCTGTGTTAAATTCTTCAACTTTCAAGACATCACAAGGCCACTGTGAATCATTTCTGCTTCTCTTTTATTTCCTCTTGTACCACAATCAATGAGTTACCAACCTTCTTTTCTTTAAATTATTTAAAAGTCTTTGGTCCTTATTAACAGGTATTACTTATCAGTCTGCCTTGAAAAAGAGTTGAAGCCTTCTTTTAAGACTTCTGACTTTAAACCTCTTTAAAATTATAAACTTAGAAGAAGCAGGGCACACTTACTAGTTTCTCCAAGAGGGGACTTCATTTTGTTGTTGCTGTTGTTGTTGTTACTTAAGCATTTTATTTTTTTAAATTGAATTAAACCTGCAAGATGAAATGTAAATTTTTCCAAGCTCTTAGTTATTAATATTGAAGATCAGTGCTTGGCTTTCCTTTCTCTATTTAAAATAAAACATTTTATTAAAAATAGCAGCAATAATAGCATGACATAAAAATCAATTAAAATGTTTATATTAAATATTTTCATAAAAATATTTGTTGGATACTTTGATATTTTACTGGAATACTTTTTTTACCTGTCGTGGACTCTGACTAAGTTGGTGTGTTGTCCACAATGATGGCTCGTAGCCTCTTCAGGTCCCTGTTCATGGGTGCCAGATGTCGCGGACTCTGACCAGCAGGGTCTATGGCATGGCGGATGAGGGGGAAACAAATACACATGAACTCAGTGAATCCTGTTGAGAAAAGGGACAGAGTGGCCACTCTCTAGGTGAGAGAGCGCCTAGACCCTTGCCTAGACAGACTTTTTATTACCATTCTCGGGGAATTACCTCCAAGAGAGTCACATGATCATACTAAAATTACTTTAAATGGTTATAGCTTACAGAGAAAAAAGAAGAGAATGTTGTGCATGCAGGGGAATGATAAGGATGGGCAAGCTGGCCACATCCTGTCCCTGAAACAGCTCAGAATAAACCCTAGGAAGTTACTTCAAGGTTATACGTTAAACATATATTGTTTTCAACTTTAGGGTGAGAGAGCTTTAGCAAAAGCAAGCTTTAAAGCTTCCTAGATACAGTGCAAGCTTGATTCCCACAGGAAAGCCGGTCTGCAGGCCTGGGTCCTGTGTGCCACTTCACGCCTGTCAGTTTTCTGGACCAGGGCTGAGCTATATTCGCAACTACCAAGCAGTCTGGTTCCGTATATTTACCTATAGATACATTTATTATATAGAATAACATGCTACTGATATCTCTGTATAAAACCAACTCTATGTTTCTTCATATATACTTGGTTTATAGTGAGATTATTTTGAGACCAAAGAGTTAAGTCTTTTTTATTTCATTAAGTCACATGCTTTTACAATGATATTTCAGTATAACCACTTACTCTATTTGTAGAAACAGGTAACATGTAGCAACTCACAATTTCCCCCAGCCTACAACTGTGTGCATGCCACACACGCTCAAGGGGATGATAAGTTATTAGAATATATATTTACTTACATATAGGAGTGGCTAATAAAATTATACAAATGGTAATCATCATAATCCTAGTAATGCATTTATTGAATTCTTCCTCTGCTCCAAACATTATGTTAATAAGCACTCTACCTGCATTTTCTTATTTGATGCTCACAACAATCTTGTTAATGAAACATAACTTCATCATTATTATTCCATTGCTATTAAAAATGAGTTTACCTGAAATATTTTCCTGGCTCTGCCTCATGATATATGTCCTAGCATAAGGCTGGCTGGCCATAAATATCTGCATTTGGGAAATGTACCAAATGAGGAAAGAGCTGAACTCATTAGGGCTATTGTTGTAAACTAAATATCACTTTAGGAATGATGTGTATGACCTTTGCTCCAGCTAAACAGATATTTATGCTGGTGTTTTAATGCATCTATCGAAACTCAAATACTCGTGTGTTTTGTTAATATAGTTTGTCTATAGAAAAACTAGAGATGTCAAAATGTTACTTCTCATGTACTAAATGTGCAGGAATTCAAAACACATTTAACTGAGAAACAGCTTTAGAGATGAACTTACTCTTTCAGTTGTTTCTGAAAACTAAAAGCTAGAGTTAGACTGACAACTGTCATTTCAGGTGCTTATTTGGATCATTTATAACCCTTCTTCTAGGTCCTGCTAATTCTTTTCTTTCTCTTCGTACTCTTCTTTTTTCTTTTCTCTTAACTTCTGCCTTCTTATAAACAGTAATGACAATGACCAGTTATATTGCATAATGCATTGCTTCTCACTAACATAATTTTATATGCTCTCATTTTCTCACTTAGGTGAAGACCATGTGCCAAGTGCCAAAGTCTTAGCTATATAGGCCAATGATGGAGTCATTTTTTTTACATATAAAGTAAAATGCAAATTCTCTTTGTTTTATATTAAATGATATATTTCTGAGTAAGATTTTTTCTAAAACACAAATTCACTCTTGCTCTAAAACAAGCTCACATATAAGTTAAGCAATTAAGAGATTACTAAATAATGTCATCTTGAGGATTTAAATAATCTTGGTAATATTCATAGACCATTTGTAGCTCATCAAATGTTTATGTTTTTAAAGTTGCACTTAAATTATATGTACAATAATAATGCATTGCTTATGAACTAGATTTTCTTTTTTATGCTGAATGTAAATAAATTCTATGTATAGAAAAGTTTCAAAGAAATGATATACTTTCAAATTATTGATTTTCTTAGTAAAAATGGGCATCAAAGAAACATTATAAATAAGACTGAAGCTTTGACCAGTGTGGCTCAGTTGGTTGGATAATCATCCTGTAGCCAAAGCGTTCTGAGTTTGATTCCCAGGCAGGGCACATACCTAGGTTGCAGGTTTGATCCCTGGTCCAGGTGCTTATGGGAGGCAACTAGTCAATGCTTGTCTGTCACATTCTTGTTTATCTCTCCATTCATCTCTCTCCACAAACAATGAAAAAATAAAATAAAAAGTCCTCAGGAGAGGATTAACAACTTTTTTAAATAATAAAATTGAATACTATAATGTAATAAAATGTAGACTTTAAGAACCTGAACAAAGATCACCTAGTTAAACTTGTTGTAAATACAGATCTCTTGGGTTGTAGTCCCTGGAGATTCCAGTAAGTCTACATGGGCCACAGAATCTAACTAAACAAGTGTCCTCGGTGGCTAGTTAGTGGATTAATGTTTATGAAGCTGTGAGTCCAGTGGTATAATTCTAAATATTTACTCTGTATTAAAATTAATTCAAGATAACTTATTTAAAAATCCAACTTGCTATGCCCATCCAAAAATATTAAATTCTGTAAATTTGGAATGATTTCCAGGAACATGCATTTTGGGAAACATAACAGGAAATTCTGCATTGGGAATTCATAGACATGCTCTGAAAAATAGGCATATACATCAGGACATATTTAGACAGACTTTATTCAAATAATCCCCAATAGACTGAAATTTAAGGAAGAGTTCCTCATCAAGGAAGAGTTTCTGTAAATTTACTCATTTGAAATTCTCTCATCTATCTGGGAATATTTTTGTTATTACTGACCTAATTTTGCATAGAAAATTGAAGATTTGCTCAAGTGTTTTTCCATCCTTTCAAACTTTCTCTAGTTTTTGCAGAGCTCTCCTTCACACTTCTCTTCTGTATTATAATTCCTTTAACTCAGGATCAAATACTGCAAGCCTGAAAGTTAATCCTACCCATATGTATTGTTTTTGGATTTTCATTTTTTTCTTCATTTTTGCCTACTCAGTTTTTGTGGTTAACTTGAACCGACCATTAAGCCTTTGCACAAACAAACAAAATCCAGATTCATTTCTACTTTTCAAAAGTATGAGATAATTTGGTAATGCTGAGCTTATAGTTGTATATGGCAATAATTTCTGAGTAGAAGCTATCTGCTTTAAACAGAGTGCGATGTACCTAAATGACCTAATCTCCATCACTCCTTGTAATTTCTCTGACAATGATGCCAAATAGTTATGGCCATTTTTCATTAGGAATACTTTTTAATATCGAGAAATTGATGCTATACTCATGTTTATATTTTAAAAATCATAGACCATAAAATTGGATAGAAAAGTCTCCCTATTTCCAGACAAACAATGGGGATGATATTTATGAAAGTCTCAATGTTTTATAAATTTATTTTAAAACCTGAAGTATTTTACATATTTTGTCATGTATAGGCATCAGAGTTTGCAATTTCTGACTTATATGTTTTCTTTCTCACTAGAATGAAAGTCTCCGATGTTTTTATGAAGTTTCAAATTATGTTTGATTTATCTCTGACTCAAGCACCAAGCTAGCTGTGATGTACCAGGCTTAGAACAGATGGACATATGTGTGTTTTCATGAACTAATATCATATTTTTAAATTTTTATCAATATTATGGATTTATAAGTCAAATTATTTTATTATTTCCATGGCAATATTTTCGATCTGTTGTATAGCTGTTAGCTTATCTTTTGAATGGCTTACTTCTTTTATTCTTTGCCCCAATCCATAATTTCCACTTATTTCTCTTTAGTTAAAAGGACACAAATTAAAAAATCTTTTGAGCATACTTCCACATGGAACAATCAAGTTACATAATAATTCCCATGTCCCACACACTCTAGCCTTATAGCTTCCACTAGAAATCATTTACCTTCCATTTTCTACTTTGTTTTATTTTATCACTTACCTAGTGCACTTGATAATAAACACTTAAGTGTTTAGTTTCACTTAATTCAGATTATGTAATCACTCACCTAATGTGTGCTTATTTTTTAAGGTAGTAGTCACCTTCCAGTATGCTTTTATCCATACATTTAGCAAGCATAATGACCAGTTAAAAAATGTTGTGTCGATAGATAAATATATGCACAGCACCCAGTAAACAAATTCAAACCCAAACCCAAGTGAACAATGGTGAAAACTATCACCATTTGTGGAATACTTGTTATATGTTAGGCATTATACTAAGAACTCCCTGCATAATATCTAATTTGATCCAATTACAAGCCTTCAGCATGAGTATTTTTCCTTCATCAGAAGGAAATATAGGTTCAAGGAAAAGGTAATAATAATTGTCAGAGTACAGGATGGAATTGTAGACTTTTGATCCCAAACCTTTGTTCTGCCCTCAGTGTTCTATAGTGGGATTTGGCCTCCTGGTGGCAATTTCTGTAGAAAAGCACCAAAGAATTCAGGAAAGCCTGAGGAAGAAGTTAAGGAATCACAAGATCAATCTGACAAGATATTCATTTGCAGCAAAAGAGCACTGTATTGGTGCTTATTTTATTTAAATCTTTAATATCTAAGGTAGTACAAGTAAAATTAATGTAAAGTCATTGTTTTGTGGTTATTTTGATTATGAAAATTATTCAAGTTTCAATTGCTTAAAACTTCCAAAAGGATAAATTTCTGACTTACAAAAAGTTTTAAAATTCAAGTCATTCACATTTCTTTAAAGAGCAATATTGTCTTAATAAAAACCCCTTAGAGATGGATAAAACTTCCAACATTTTCAACAGCTTTTCCATCTATTTTTTGCATTCTTGAAAGAAGCAAAATAGCATAGATTTGCTACTGGCAGGAAGTTGTGAAATGCTTGAATGACTGAACAGATGGTAAAACTCAAAATCTCTTCTGACATCACAGCCCCTGTGGGCTGTGAAGGCTCAGTATTTCTGTTATTACATTTGATATATTTCAAGAATTGTTTTCTGTTTTGCTATATATAGTTGAAATATATATATATATATAGAGAGAGAGAGAGAGAGTTGCAAAATGTATGTATATATAAATGCATATATGTGTGTATGTATCTGTATGTATGCATGTGTGACTAGATATTGCTTACTAATTCCTTTGCTAATAATTTTTATCCACTTTGTTTATATATAGTTATCTTTATAAACATCTTTTATAAAAATAATCATATGATAGCTCTTTGGTAAAAATTTATATAATCTCAAATTTGAACATGGTCTTGGATTCCTTATCTTCCTCCATTGTAGAACTACTCTAAGCAATACTCAGAGAAAATCACCCAAGGTTGAGAAGCTCACAAACTCTCTTGTATCTCTGAGTTATTGATTTTTTCTATACACAGTCCCTGATAATTAATCACACTAATTTCCTCTTCTGTTTTTGGGGTGCATAAAACTCCTGCTTATCTTCTCCGCTTTTAATCCTAGTTAAACTGTCAATCTACTAAAATATTTAAATTATCACATATTTGCATAATACACACAGAGCTTCTCAACCATTGTACTTCACATTTCTCCCATTCTAGTCTCAATTATCTTGTCTAAGGCATGCGTGCGTGTGTGTGTGTGAGAGAGAGACAGAGAAATAGACACAGAGAGAGACAGAGAGACAGAGAAAAAGAGAGAGAGGCTGGAGCTTGTCCTTTACCTTGAAATTGTGATGACACATGTTTTCCTGTTATTTATGCCTCAAAGGGAATCACATTTGCTGTAAAATAATTTTTAATCCACAAAAGTAGATTCCCCAGGATGATTGCCTTTTTCTTTCCTTGTTCACAATGTCAGTGTATTTTAAACCTTGCCTTTAGGAGATGGTAAAGTTCATTTTTATTTTTGAACTGAATGTGCTTTATTAACATTGCAATGCCTTCTTTACCTAAAACAAGCAATATAATACACACACCCCATACACACACACAACACCCACACGCACAAGCCTGGTGTTATCTTCTGACGAGAGGGCCTCTTGTAGTACAGGCTTTCCCCACTGGGTGAGTGTTCTAGGAATTGATCTGTGTCAGTGTACCAGGTGACATTGTTGTGAGAGTCCACATTCAGCTTCAGTGAAATTTTTTTTTCAGATCTTTTAATGTGTTTGCCCATTTCGTGATGGTTGATTTACAAGTGCTTCTGCCTACAGCACACTGAGAGTTTGGTAGTTTTTGACAAAAAGTGGCATGAATCCCATTCCCCACCCTCTCTAGTCACCTGAGTGACTTTTTTATTTGTTTGTTTGTTTCCCCTGATGAAAAAAGTGCTCAAAGGGGAATGTTTTGCTGATGTGGAAGAGGTGAAACAAAAATGACAGAAGCACTAAAAGGCATCAAAATTGACAAGTTAAAAACTGTTTTGAGCAGTGGAGAAAACCATCCCAATAGGTGTATTGCATCAGATGGAGAGTACATTGAAGGTGACTGAAGTTTAAACATATAAGCGTAAATACATAATTTTTATAAATAAATTCCATTTTTTAAGATCCATTCTCATATATTGTTTCTAGCCCTAAATCCATATTTTGTATAATCATCTATGTTTCCTTTGTTTTTTTAAATACTGTCATTGTTATACATTGAAATGTATAAGTATATTGTGCCTCATATGTTTAAAGTATAATTAAGTGAAACATGCACTTTTTTTATCTAACACTAGTATGTTTTATGTAACTGGGAAACATGAAAAATAAAAATATTATTTAAATAGGTTCATTTGATTTTTTAAGGATCTGCTGCCATTTTAAGGGAAACAACTGATAATACGTAAATACATATTATCTCTAGGAAGCTTTGTTAATAGCTCAGTTCAGCTAAAAATGTAACACAGAAATGCGATCATTTCTTTAAAATATTATTATTAAAGAATAAATATATTTTCCTCACTGACTTATTTAATTCATTTGTATGGCCAATTTTATTCTAGGTAATAGAACAATGAATCAGATGCAATCTCCTGCCCTCTTTTGACTTACAAGAGCTAGAGATGCCTTTATTATTGGATAATGTATTTGTACATTTATAGTATTATCTTCAAGAGCCAGAAAAAAACTAACATAAATATTAAAAACATAAATATCAAGGTGGACTTTACAAAGTGTATCTAATTAATAACTGTAAGGAACTTGCCTGAAACTCGGAATGTATTTTAATGCTGTCTAAGTTAATACTTTATATTCTATCTCAGTACACTTTAGCCTATTAGGTCACAAAAATACAATATTATCACAATCAGTTTTATTTACTTCGCAGAAGTAAGTCTAAGGCAAATTTTTAATCTCATAGTTTAAAACATAAAATAAACACACACATTATATATTTTACTTTTTGTTTTCTAAATTTTTAAATTAGGATTTTCTCTAAAAATTGATACCTTTACTTTTAGAGGTGTATCTATAAGAAAGTATCATTTATCCTCTGAACCCAACTAATTCTGAAATTACTCTAGGTAAATAATAGTTACTTATTTTCTTTTAAGACAAAAATAAGTATTATAAATTTAGCAATACAAATAGTAGTCTTCTGTTGATAGTACAATTTTGTGTTAGTGAATAGCTAAGTTTAAGTCTTTCATTTTTCCATATCAGTCTCTATAATAACAATTTATTTTTATAAATATAGTTTATAGAGCTTTAGACATGTTCCTTATTTTATTATGCAAAAGTCCTCACAAGGTAGGCCTTTTTCGGTGTTTTTTAAATAAACTGAAGATTACTGATTTTATTTTATGTGTTCATTTTATATTTTGCCTCTTCTAATTTTGAGATTATGTAAGTTTTCTTCCATGCTTAAAAAGTGATTTGTTGTGTGTTCCCACTTTTCCAAATCACTAAACCCACTATATAGAAATAGCTAAAGGACTTTTTCTTTAATTTTTTAAAAAATTTATTGATGTTAGAGAGAAAACAAGCAAAAGAGAGAGAAACATCACTTTGTGGTTCCACTAATTTATACACTTATTGGTTGATTCTTGTGTGTCCCCTGACCAGGTATTCAACCTATGGCCTTGGTGATTCTGAATGATGCTCTAACCAATGGAGCTAGTTAGTTGGGGTGTAACAGTCGAAGGGTTTTAAGACAGTATACCTTAAGAAAAAAAAATTAATGAAAAAAGATGGAATTCATTTTTATTAATTTTGTGTTTTTTTTAACGTTTTTTTTCATGTCATTAGAAGACATTAGAAGAGGGACAATTAAGAAGAGGAAGTATAGATCAATCATATCATTGCTTTTTAGGTTATTTTTCTCCTTACTTTTGTCTTCCTAGTTAGATGAAGTTTTAAGTACAAAAGCAGGAAAATGGCTAAACTGGAAAGACGGATGACAAATACAGGAAGCCAAGAAGCTGATTTACTAGGTTATTCTTTAATCTACTTTGGGTGTAATGCCTGGACTGCCCCTAAAGTGCTTGGATTAAATGCAGAGTAATTAAAGCCTGATTTGGTTGCTCTAACTTTTATGTCATTGTTTCTTCAGATACTCAGCGGACTAGATGCTTTAAATTCTGTTCTTAGTCACATATTTGCTCCTTACTAGCTAGAGTACCATTATCTCAGCTAACAGAATAGTTATTGATATAATTATTTGGGTAAAATTATTCTCCTTAGGTAAAAATAAGCTTAATGTCTAATTAGAATTTTAATTTTAAATTGGGTTTTTTAAGTACATGCTTTTGTATTCTTTCTTCCTACTTCAGTCATTCTAATTCCTTTCACTTAAATTATCTAGAAGTTTAAAAAACATAAAAACATCAATATTTCTCCATACTGTCACTACCCTGTTAATGTTTGCAGAGACACCATAGTATCTCTACTCAGAGGGCAAAATAATGGGAAGATTAAGCAGTCTCAGTCAGAATATTTACAGAAAAAGATGTATGATAACTTGGGAGTGCTCTTGTCTAAAAAAACTGGAAAATAAGGGTAAGACAAGTATCAGTTTATAATATAAATTTTGGAGGCATAAATCTGGGTTTGAATCATACTCTGCAGCATACTAACTGTGTAACCTTGAAAAAGTTTGTTAACCTCTTAAATCCATTTTTTTTTTTTTTCATTGTAAAATGTCTAAATTGTACTGCCTCATGGGATTGGTATACAGATGGAGAGAGATAATGTGAGTAAAATGTTTTTAGACAGTTGATCTCTTGTACTAAATAGTCGGTATAAGAAAAGATTATTTTACAAGCAAGTTCAAGAGTGAAAACCATAGGACAAGTACAAACAGTAGTTTTTAAGGCATAAGAACTAACACATAGCATTTGAAAAGGGATCCTTTGAAAGATTGAGGATCTGAGTGGATAGAGCCTCCTCAGGTCTAAGGCTATGATCTGACCAGGTTCTATTTATATTCCTGAAAAGTAGGAGAAGTGACAGTGATGCTTATGGGGATAACGAAACTGATGAAGTAATATAAATTTAAGAGTTTAAAGTTATTACCTTTATGTAATAAATACAAGTAAAGATAAAATAATATCCCATGATGATTGTACCCATGACACATCCTTAGTATCAATAATGGAACTATCAATAAATATAAATTGAAATAAAGTTTTTAAAACAACCTTTAGAGAAATAATTTTAGTGACAAATATATTAAAATTTAAATTACATTAAAAGTGTTAAACAAATATTTTGCTTTCTAATACCAGATGGGGCAGAGGTAGGTTTACAATTGTTCATATGAAAAATAATATAATAATAAATAATAATACAATAATAAATTCTGTTCTATGTTCTCACAACTGTAAACTTACTTTTGCCCAATCCTGTATATTATATTATAAATAGCTCTGCTTTTATTTTCTTCAGAGGGAAAATACAATTATTTACTTACTATAGATGTTCTTCAAAGTATCCTTCTATGAAAATGTTAAATTAATTGCAGAGGTGGTTAAGAAAACACACTACTTATACCAGCACATATAACTATATGATTTATATTATAAATGCAATCACAGCAGCAGTATATTTTCTGGATGTTAATAGCCTGAAGTTCCTTTTAGTGGAAGCATTAATCAGTCAAGCATGGGTTATTTTATTGCCTTTAATGGCCTTTCTTGATAGATGGAGATTTTGTTTACAGATTATTCTTCATTGAACTGCCATACATTGCAAGCTATGATTCTTAAGAGATGTTCTCAAAATACAAATTGTGCTGCTGAGAAATCTGTTCACAGCAAATTAAATTAGATAGCTGCATTCTGTATGAAGCAGAGGTAATGGAGCAGTATGCTAAAATGCCTTTTCTGAGACATTAGTGAGGAATTTCTTAAATATACAGTTTTTCCCTAAGAAATGTTTCTTCACGTCTATGCAAGTTTATAAGCCTACTTCTTTTTGCACCAGAATAATTTATGTAGAATACAGAACATTTGAAATTTACTTTATGGTGTTTGACTATTGTAATGAATATCTGCCTTTAGGTCAGACATTACCAACAATTTTCATTTTTTAAAAAATGAACAAAAAGAGAAGTACTCACTTATCTTTTCCAAATGCTTTAATAATGTTAAATATACTGAGAGTGCAGTGGTAAGTGCTTTAATATTTGTTGCAGTTAATGTTTTGTTCCACCGAAAATAAGTGATTATTGTACCTCTTGAGGGTACCATTATTTACATGCATGAAATACATGATAATCATTCATCTTGTTTCTGATATTTTACTCACGTAAATCTTACAACATTGAGTGTAGAGACTAAAAGTTTTGGTATAATTATACTACTTCAGAGTACATTTTTATTTCTCAAGCATTATTGACTTTTAAAATCTCTATCTAGGGATTTAATGTGCTACGTTTTTTGTTTCTTTTTTTTTTTAATTGAAAGCAATAGCTGTAAAACAAATGGTTATGTTTGACTGAACTACACTAAATAAGTCATCCCTTCATTTAATTCAATGTGAAATTGAATTTTTAAGAGAATTTAAGTGCTGGCTTCCTAAAGTATGTCATCTGACTAGACATTATTTTATTTGATAACTTCCTCTTATTTCAAGTGAAGTGTTACATAAAGAGACCCTATACTAATAATAAATATGTCTCTTTAACTCACATTGGTTTATCTTTTTTGTTGTTGTTGCTGTCTAAATCACTGTGTTGTTCTAAGTATTTGCAACCATTCCCAATTTGGCCTTAAAGTGATAACATCTGGGAATTGTGAATCAAAAGACTTAGATTCTTAAGACTGTAATGGAAGACAGAGGCAAGGCTTTTCTTACACTGCTCTGTTCCCTCTCTCATCCTTCCCTTGGGAATTCTGCGGTACTGTTGGTTTCTAATTGGCTTTGCGAGGATTTTGCCTTGAGTTTTGACTGTGCTTTCAACAAACCATCTGTATTCCCTGCTGCATGCTTTCTGAACACACACACACACACACAAAAAGTCTAACCTGACTTCTTTGTTTGGCTAATTTCTGATCTCTTCATTATAATTACACTCTTAATTGCTGATTCTCCTTGAGGGCATTTCTGCTTTTGCTCTCTCAAGTCTAAAGTCTGGCCTTTCCCCATAAGCTTGATCCTAATCCATTGCTTCCATGTCTAACGCAGCACAGAGGTACAAAAACTTTCCTCCACTTTCTTTGTTTTTCTGATATCAGGAGAGACAACCGCGGGAGAAGCATGTTCAGCCAGTGTGTGAGTGCTGTGCAAAAGAGGTGAAATTGTTCTCATGTATCTCAAAATTAATATGGTTCTTACCCCCTGTAAAACGTTTCTAGTAGTTGTTTAATTTAGAGTTCTTAGTTTGCCTTCCTTTGTCTCCCCACTTCAGGCAGGCATTCTCTGGGAGCAGTCTCCACCTGCCAGGAATTAATTGTCAGACCTGTGACCAGCTCCTGCAGACCAGTTAGGGTCCATCAAGAATAAATCGCCAAAGAAACATGAACTGTTATATAAAACATACTTTTTTCTGTGTTTTTGTATATTTAATTTTGAAACAATCTAAGTCGTAGTATCTATGGTCTTTTATTATAAGATTGTTAAAAAAGGTTAAGTAAGATGGTGCATGTAGAGCAAGCACTTGATAGCCACAGAGTAAATACACAATCTATGATAGTTATTTGGATTATTATTTCCACTTCATCAGACTGAAAGCCCAGTAACTAATGTATCCTCATTACCTGGCACAAGGCCTAGAACATAGACGGCATGCAATCAAGCTATTTTAAATGAATGAAACTTAATTTCTCTACTCTTCATGAAGGGAAAAGAAAAACCAAAAACTGTGATACATTTTTTTTACTCTATCAATATTTATTTTCAGAAAATATTCAAAATTTATTCTACACCCACACACATCCAATAAGTAAAGAAACAGTGATTACTGTTCTTTTTTAAATAAAAATTATACAATATGTGTGAGCATAATAAATACTACAAAACTGAGTTGAATTTTCTGGAAAATTAGTCTTAAAGGACAAACCGGGAGTAATTTTGGTTCTGACTTGATTTAGCCATCATCTGTTCTTCCTTCTTGTGCAGAACAATCTTTGCACAAATATTTTCCAGATTGGGCTTTTCTAGATACCATCAGATTAACTCGTAACTTTGAATCAGGTATAAAGTGGATATTTTTCAAAGTTCAAGTAATTTACCCATAGGAAAGCAATTTTTTAAAAATTTAATGAGCTTCATCACATAAACAATTAAGAACACATAATTGAATGGCACTAATTATCAAAAGCAAGAGCTTGCCTCTGGGAACCTGTTGAAGTTGATTGCAGCTCTTATCTATGGTTTTATATGTTAAGCTAATAGTACTAAAGGGTGGAAAAGGAGTGACTAGTAATTGTACATTTTGATATCCCCATGTTTTAAAATGATTTTTTTAAATACATATTGCTAGGAGGACTAATGATGCTGATAATAAGAGAATAAAGCTATCAGTTGACCTACAACTGTGAGATTGCTATTAAAGGAGGCAAATAAAAAGAAATACACTTCTTTTCTTTATTAGTTATTAACTGCTTTGAGGGTTAGGTTTAATTACTGTAAGAAAACTTGTAATGTAAGAGGTAAGCCATTTAATAAAGTGTAGATTAATTAGAACTTTTTTTCAATACTTCAACAAAGGCTGGGTTTTAAAATATTCAGCTCCCTTAAGAACCTGGGAGCTTCTGTCTTTCTTAGTTGGGAAATGCTAATTTATAGGAAATTGCTATAATGGGAATACCAAAATCAAGAACTGGAAAACCTCCCAGGATTGATGTTGCAATTAAAGTAGTTTAGCTCACAGTTGAGGTGTATAGTGGGTGGCTTATTTAAACTAAACTTTCAGTGCAGCCAACTTCAGTGAGTCATTTACAGCTTTTAAGTGGCTCAGTGAACCTATATATCTAGAGTTTCTGAAAAATGGATTTCTTATTCCTTTCTTTATTTATTTTCTATTAGAGTTGTCCCACTTTTTCCCCCATTGCTCCCCCCACACCACCCACCCTTCTCCCACAGTCCATTCCTACCCCATTACCTCATTGTCCATATCCATGGGTCATTTATATTATACTAGCTCCTTGACTAGACCCTTCTTTTTCCCCCCTTCTCTCCTGCCTCTTCCCCCAGGTCACTGTCAGTCTGCTCCTCATTTACATGCCTCTGGTTCTATTTTGCTCATTTGTTTGTGTTGTTCATTACTGTCCCATGTTAGGTGAGATCCTATGGTATTTGTTTTTCATTGCCTGGCTTATTTCGCTAAGCATAATTTTTTCTAGTGCCATCCATGTTGTTGCAAATGGTAGAAGTTTCCTTTTTCTTTCTGCTGCATAGCATTCCATTGTGTAGACATACCACAATTTTTTGATCCACTCATCTACAGATGGGCACTTAGGTTGTTTCTATGCTATGAACATGGGGGTGCAAAGGTTCTTTTGAATTGGTGTTCCAGGATTCTTCAGGTAATCCTAGTAACAGAATTTCTGGATCAAAAGGCAGTTCCATTTTTAGTTTTTTTGAGGAAATTCCATACTATTTTCCATAGTGGCTGCACCAGTCTTCATTCCCACCAACAGTGCAGTAGGATTCCCTTTTCTCCACATCCTCACCAGCATTTGTTGTTTGTTGATTTGTTGATGATGCCCATTCTGACTGGTGTGAAATGGTATCTCATTGTGGTTTTTATTTGCATCTCCCTGATGGCTAGTGATGTTGAGCATTCTTTTGTATTCCTTTGGACGCTCCGTATGTCCTCTTTGGTGAGGTGTTTGTTGAAAAGTGGATTTCTTAAAACAGGCCTCACATCAAAGCAAATTTTTATATTGTTCCTGGGATATTTTTAGGTGTACTATTTGGTATATTTTGTATTTTGAAATTACGTATATAAGACACATATGCTAATTAACTTTTCATATATGGAAGGAAACCTTCCATTTGGTCAATACATTTTTATATTTGTAACTACTGACAATTTCTTATTTTAATCTTTGAGTAATAAAATAAATACTTACTATGTATGTTTATCTCCTTATATCTAAAATGAAGATCTTATACTTTAAAAGAATATAGAAATAAAATTTTAAATGGCATAATGTTTTCATCATCCCAGCTAAGTACCATCCATGTAACTCCGCCTATCCCAAAATGTACTAGATTTCATAATACTTTCCTGGAGTACAATTTTTATAAGGGAATATATTATTTTCTCAAAAAAAAAAAAAAAAAAAAACCTTGAAAGCTTTAAGGATATAACTAGGTCTTGCTATGTCTTTTGGAGAGATTTCTATTGTAGTTTCTGTTGTGTGGGGTTTTTTTTTACTTCTTTTTTAAATCAGACAACACTAGACAGAGAGCTCTTTAATGGGTCTCTTGATAGTACCTTTCAGATTCATTTATTCCATTGTAAAATGACTTATGTACTCAATCTAGGGAGTGTGGTCTTTTAGAGTTTATTTTATTTACTTATTCTGTTAACTCTAATTTTCAAAACAATGGAGAGAATAAAAAAAAAAAAAAAGACCAAATTATGGCAATGGGGGTAACTCCCAAATTATTTAACTCTCAAGATAAAGATACACAACTTGATCGATAAGGATAGAATAGTAGGCATCCATACATGTATGCTGAGTGAATGAATGAATGTCTAAACTAGATAAAATTAATCCTGAAAGTGAGTTTAGCTCTGTTTTTAAGAATCCATAAAGCTTTATCATCATCATGATTTTTTTAAGACAATTATTCTCCAGGTAATATTTTGTATTCACTTTCCTGATTCATATATCAAAAAGTGATTTAAAGTTGTATTTAAAATAGAACAGTGCACTTCTCATATTTCACAATGCATCTTCAACTATTAAAAATACCATTTGTCTTCTGAGGCCCAAACCAAAATTATGACCAACCATCTAATAAGTTTCCTTTAAATAGACAGTTCAAAGATTGCCCTTTAACAATTCTCTGTGGAAAAGTGGTAGCTAAACTTAAATAAAATTTTAAAAATTACAACTGTTTTTAAATGTTGTTTTCTATATTACTATCAACATTCTATAAATGTCACTTTCCCTTATACTTTTCTATTTTACTTATTCATGATTATAAAATACATCTGTATATCATGCATGAGAGAGATCTTGGGTGATTACACTTTGGTATTATTTTTAAAAAGTATAGAGCAGCTAACAAATATTTAAATGCATTGTACTCCATAAATACTTATTAGTATTTTCATACTACCAAAACAGTTTGTGTGCAACTGTGACTATGATGCATCGATTCTGAAATGGGTTTAGGTAGACTCTTAGGGACCTTTTTGTTTCTGTCCTATATCTTTCAAGAACATCAACAAACTTATAATGATAGCTATCATGATTATATTATAAGAGCAGCAGTCAACATGTCTTAAAACTGCAAAATAGCAGTGAGTCTCCTGTGTAAAATGCAGTGTATTAGCAGCAGGCCTACCCTTGGGAGCTGGCAGAGGAAACGTGATGACATGTGGGAGCAAGTGCACAGCCCCCTGGCTTCTGATATTTCTCCCTTTGGCATGCTGTTTATTGCTCAACATAAACATTTTATTTCTTAACATCTCATTGTTTCCTCAGGTTTTCCTGACAAAACACAAATTTTACAAAACCTCATAACTGGTTTTTCAATTGAGAGTACTTTGTCATTCATCCATGCCTTCCTTCATTTATGCATCCATCTACAGATGGGAGACGCTGGGCTGTGGGCGAGGGGTGAATTTGATTCATGTATAAAGTCTCAGTTGAATCACCTCTGTTAGGAAACCTTCCACAGGCAACACTTTTCAATCTTGACCACCCTTTATTAATCAATCACCTCTTGTATTATCAGAATTAGTTGAGTTTATATTTAAGTTTTTCTACTATTCACACTGTATCAAATGAATTGATTAACTAATTACTTGTATTCATTCTTCAATAGAATTCAAGCTCTTCAAGGACTTGTGCTAGTTTTTATCTAGGTCCATTTATTATCCAACTATATAGTGCCTAACACATAGTGTTAATTGTTAAGTCTTTGTAGATTGACTAAATGAATATATGAATAATTAATAATAGATGAGTGATAAAATAGCTGCTTTCAAAGCACTGCTTTTAAAGACAGACATATAGTATAAACATATATAACTATTATGTAGAAAGACATTTATGCCACAAGGAAGAGCTCAAAGAAAAACATTCTTGACTACTTCCAATCCAAGAACTATTTCAGAGTCAGGTCTTGTCCATTCTAGTAATTATGATGTATACAACTTTTACATCAAATGTAAAGGGTAGCTCTTTAGGAGAAAAAAAAATTAGATTTTCATTTTATTTAGATTTATTTATTTATTGAGATTTAGTTTGTCAGCTAATTTGGAAAGCTCATACTTATATAGTTCCAAAGCAGAATTAAAAATAGTTAAAATCTCAAATTATTAAAAAGACTTATTTATTCTTTGGTTAGAATCTTCGATCAATAGAAAGGGAATCACATTTTTCACATATATATATATTTATATTTATTATTCAACTGAGGATATGCTTATTGATTTTAAAAAGGTGGGAAGGAAGAGAGAGAGGAAAAGAAACATGGACACCAGAGAGAAACATCAATCTGTTGAGAAATGGCAATCTGTTGCCTTTCACATGTGCCCTGACAGGGACAAAACCAACAACCTAGGCATGTGCTCTGACTAGGAATCAAATTCAAGACCTTTCACTTTATGGGCCAATGCTACAACCAGCTGAACCACAGTGGCCTGGGCTCATTTTTCAGTGATATTTTCCAAAATACGAATGGGACTTATGGAAATAACTCTTCCAAGATGAAGGCCTAGACAGACACACTGGGTCCTCCTCCACAACTGAGGGGTAGTATGACTGCCTCAAGGCTGGAGACAGCCAGAGGTTTCAGAGGGTCAGGCTGCATGGAAGTCCAACAAACAGAGATATGAAGAAATGGTGCTTGTCCATACAGGTAGGAGCAGTGATGCCCGGGCAGAGAGGATGCGGTGTGGCGGCGGTGGCAGCGCTGTCGGTGGCAGCGGCAGCGGTGGCAGTGGCAGTGGCAGGCCAGCAGAAAGTGCAGCCATACATTTTAAAAACTGGGATGGGACACCTCGGGAGCATTTCCAGCTCCTGACCAGACCATGCAGCTCACTGTCCCAATGCTGGGGAAAATCAAGCCTCATTCTTCTGACTGTGCAAACCAGTGCAGGTTGGAACAGAGGAAGACATTGCCAGTCTCTCAGCAGAGTCCACTTGTTTAAAGTGCCCACACAGTCCTAGAACATCCGCAGAACAACCCACTCTGGAAACGATGGCCAGGGCAACAGCTAAAGAGGTGCCAGTCCCATATAGAAGTGGGAGAAGTACCAGGAAAACGGGCAAGTGCTGAGCTAACAGCATCGTTCCCTCTCTGACCCCTCCCCTATACAGCACCACAACATGGTGAAATGAGTTGCCCTGAACTGATGAATCCCTAAGGCTCTGCCCCTTACAACGTAACAGGTGCGACAGCTCTACCTAAGACACAGAGGCAAACAAACACAGGAGCTGTCAAGATGAGGAAACAGAGAAGTATGGCCCAAAAGGGGGAACAAATCAATGTTCCAGTGGAAGAACTAAGGGATGAGGAGACAGCCAACCTCACAGATGAGGAGATAGCCAACCTAACAGATGCAGAATTCAAAACATGGTGAAAAAGAGTCTCACAGGTTTGACAGTTATGCTTGAGTATGGCAAACACATAAGGGAGGATGTGAAGGCTATACTAAGTAAAACGAAGGAAAATCCACACAGAACCAATGGTGAAGGGAAGGAAACCAGAGTTCAAATCAATGATTTGGAATATAAGAAAGAAAAAACAGTAAGCCTTTACAGAATAAGGAAACAAGAATTGAAAAAAATGAGGAGAGGCTTAGGAACCTCTGGGACAACTTTAAATGTGCTAACATGGAATCATAGGGGTGCTAGAAGGAGAAGAGGAAGAGCAAGAAATTGAAAGCTTATGTAAACAAATGTTGAAGAAAAACTTCCCAAATATGGCAAAGGAAATAGACATACAAGTTCAGGAAGCATGGAGAGTCCCAAACAAGCTCGACCCAAAAAGGACCACACCAAGACACACCATAATTAAACTGCCAAAGGTGCAAGATAAAGATAGAATCTTGAACATAGCAAGAGAAAAGCAGAGAGTTACCTACAAAAGGGGTTCCTATAAGACTATCAGCTGATTTCTCAAAAGAAATTTCGCAGGTAAGAAGGGACTGGCAAGAAGTATTCAATGTGATGAAAAGCAAAGACCTACAACCAAGATTAATCTATCCAGCAAAGCTGTCATTTAGAATGGAAGGGCAGATGAAGTGCTTCCCAGACGAGGTAAAGCTAAAAGAGTTCATTATCACCAAGCCATTATTATATGAAATGTTAAAGGGGCTTATTTAATAAATAGAATATCAAAACTATGAAGACTAAAATGACAACAAACTCACAACTATCAACAACTGAATCTAAAAAATAAAAACAAAATTCAACTAAGCAAACCAGAATTGGAACAGAATCATAGGTATGGGGATCATATGGTGGGTTATCAGCTGGGAGGGAGAAGGGGGAGAAATGGGGAAATGGTGCAGGGATTGAGAAGCATAATCAGTTGGTACAAAACAGACAGGGGGAAGTTAAGAATAATATAGAACAGGGTGAAGGCAAAGAACTTATATGCATGACCCATGGACATGAACTAAGAGAGGTGGGATTGCTGGGGAAAGAACTATACTACTGGGCAGAGGGGAGCAAGGGGGAAAAATTGGGATGGCTGTAACAAAATAATCAATAAAATATACTTTAAAAAAGAAGAATGGGATTTACTACACAAATGGATTTGTTATGTTACTCAGCTTTTGACATTAACTGAAATTTTCTCATTGTGGTTTTAATTTGCATTTCTCTTATTGTTAGTGACGTAGACCACTTTTTTATATGTCTATCAGCCATCTGTATGTCCTCTTTGGAGAAGAATCTATTAAGATCATTTGTCCATTTTTTAATTGGGTGATTTGTTGGGTTTTTTTTTTTGGTGTCTAGTTTTGTAAGTACTTTATAAATTTTGGATATTAACCCCTTATCAAATGTATCAGTGAATATGTTCTCTCATTCTGTAGGTTGTCTTTTTATTTTGTTGATGATTTCCTTTGCTGTACAAGAACTTTTTATTTTGATATAGTCCCATTTTTTTTTTATCTGATAAAAATTTTCTATGTGCAATACCAGAGATTTTGCTTCCTATCTTTTCTTCTAGGATTTTTATGGTTTCAGGTCTAACATTTAAGTCTTTGATCCATTTGAATTTATTCTTGTGTGTAATGTCAGAAGGTGGTCTAGTTTCATTTTTATGCACATATCATCCAACTTTTTCAGCATCATTTATTGAATAAACTATCTTTGGCCCATTGTATTTGCTTACTTCCTCTGTTGAATATCCATTGACTATAAAAGTGTGGGTTTATTTCTGGGCTTTCTATTATGTTCCATTAGCTATGCATCTGTTTTTATTCCAGTACTAGGCTGTTTTGATTACTTGGCCTTGTCGTATAGTTTATTAGGTAGCATGGTTCCTCTAACTTTGTTCTTCTTTCTTAGGATTGCCATGGCTATGTGGGGCCTTTGTGCTTCCATATACATTTTCAAAATATTTTTTCGAGATCTATGAAGTATGTCATTAGAAGCTTGATAGGAATCGCATTGAATATACAGATTACTTTGGGTAGTATGGACATTTTTATGAGTCTTGAGGCCAGAAACCAAAGAACTCCCTTTACCCAGTGGAGCTCTTCTGCATAAGGACCAGTACCTGGAGGTGAGGGACTTATTCAAATACATTATTAGCATGCATATGGGCTAAGTAATCTAATCTGTTTATTGGTTTCTGTAAGTGCTATAACTGGTACCTTGATTATGAGGGGAAACCATGGCTTTGAACTTCGACTCTATAATTTAAGAGCTCCTGGTTTTCTTGGAGAAATGATATATGATAGATTAATCTTGACATTATTTTCTTTTTTACATTCTCTCCAATGTAACGCTTTATGATTAGAGGGTTTCTCAAGGCACTTTTTGAGCCCTGAGTTTCTAACAAGAGGACTGTTGACACTGCATAATAACTTGCCTCCACATTAAGCTTGGAAGCATTGAAATGCTTAAAGCAGGGTGAATCAAAGAATAAGATTCAAAAAATTTAATTTTTCTTCAGATCTTTCAGGCCTCCTTTATTTGCCTCCTTCTATCCTGGCTGCACCTCAGTTTTTCAGGTTTCCAGGAATCAGACCAGACATTTTTCTTAATCTTTGTATCCAAATTTCCAGGAGGAAAATAATGAATTCTATCAGATTGGAAACTCTTTGCAAGGGCAGGACTACTAACATAATTTTTGACAAGTGCCTGATATAAAGTAGATATTAAATAACATTACTTGAAAGAATTAACTCTTTATTCTTAAGTGCAAATTCTGAGATCATGCTAAATTTTTTATGTATATACCTTCGTTCAGAAGGCTATAAATTAGTGCTTTAATTTGAGTAGATGAAATGCAGAAGGAAAGATACTTAAGAAATGGTAATTATAATTGGTTATTAAAGGAGCTGAAGGTTTTATTTAAAAAGTTTCTAATATGGTACCATACCAACATTTTTGAGCATGTTGTGTAACATAATGTGTTGATCAATTTCTAAAGTTTTATTCAATTTTAATGACCACCTTTAAAGACTTGACATCTTCTAGCACTGTCTGAGTATGACTGAATTCCCTATATTTTAAAAGCCATAGAAAAACATATATAACCTAGATATCACTTTATAATTCTCCTCTTCGATGATCTCATAATAGTACTAGAGAGAACATTTTCCCCCAAAATGCAAAATAAAATGTAGTCCAAGTAGGCTTTGCCCTGATGCATGGCAATGAATGGCTTTCTTTATCTTCTTTTTCAGTTCCAACAAGTTCTCTTTAAATGATCAATTATCATTTTGTCTCACTTTTAAGGAAGATGTCATCAGTCCGGTATTTTAATCCTAGCTAGGTATTTGTTTCTTCAAGTTCTGACCCTAACTCTAATTCTTAATGGAGTAATATAAATATTCAATGCTGATTTATATACAAAGTGGGTCATTTTTCATCTGAACCATCTTTTAGTAGCTCAAATTCATGAGGAGATAATAGAAAGACTTATTAAAAAAAATATTGTGTCAAAAAACTAACAGCGATACAATACAATTATGACCACAACACTGTTTAAAATTTTATACCTAAAATATTTACACCTAAAAACTGCTCAAAGAACGATAATTGTTTGTCATGCAACTTTAGTTGGATACAAGCAGAAAAGCAATTCTAGTCAGCAAAATAAGAAAAGTAAAATAAATAAATTTAAGCAATTCATAATTTTAAGACTTTTTAAAAATTGTTACCTAATAAAGGACACAGCAATACAATAAAAATAGTAGGGGACATCAATTTACCAGTTTCAACAATAGATATATCACCAATACAAAAAAATAAAATAAAAATAAAAAAATATCAGACCTAAACTGCATGTCAGATCAGAAGGACTTAATAGACATGTACAGATCAGAAGAATACACATTCTACTCAAGTGCACATGGAACATTTTTTAGGACAGATCATATAATAGAGCACAAAACAAGTCTTAATAAATTTAGGAGGATTGAAATATATCAAGTGTTTTCTAACCATAATGGTGTAAAACTATGAATCAATATAAGAGAAAAACAGTAATTCACCAATATGTAGAGATTAAGCAACTTGCTCCTGGACAACTAATGGGTTAAATAAGAAATCAGAAGGGAGATAAACCCAACACACTGAAAATTAAGAAATGCAGCAAAAGCAGGTCTAAGAGGGTAGTTTAGAATTATTAAACACCTACATTAAAAAAAGAAAGATCATAAAATAGTTTTGTACATTAAGGAACTAAATAAAGAAGACAAGGAACTAGAAAAAGAAGAAGTTAACCCCAAAGTGATTAGATGGAAAAAAATAAATATCACAGCTGAAATAAATGAAATAAAAAGGGCAATAGAAAGGTCAATAAAAATAAAAGCATGGCCAATATTTCTAATGAACATAAACACAAAAATCCTCAACAAAATATTGGCGTATTAAATCCAATAGTACATTAAAAGAATCTTAGCCTATGATTAAGTGGAATTTATTCCTGGGATGCAAGAATGGTTCATCGCATGCAACTCTAAAAAATGTGATACACCATATTCACAAAATGAAGGATAAAAATCATACGACCATTTCAATAAACAGAAAAAGTATTTGACAAAATTTAACATCCTTTCAATCAAAACTCTCAACAAATTAGGTATAGGCAGAATCTATGGCAACGTAATAAGGGCCATATATAATAGGCTCACAGCTAGCATCTTACTCAGTGCTAAAAGGCTGAAATTTCTTCCTCTAAGATCAAGCACAAGACAAGCATGCCCAATCTCATCATTGTTGCATTTCTCTATACTAACAATAAACTATCAGAAAGATGAATCGAGAAAGCAATCCTGTTTACAATTGCATCAAAAAGAGTACATACATAGAAATAATTTAAGAAGATGAAAGATCTATATAGTAAAACTATAAAAATATATGAATGAAAGAGAAAATATGAAAACAAATAAAAACGTGTGCATATGGATTGGAAGAATTAATACTATAAAATATCCACACTATGCAAAACAGTACACAACTTCATGTAATCCCTCACAGACATTTTTAAAAATCTTAAAATTTGCATTGAACCACAAAAGACCTCAAATAATCAACTCAATTTTGAGAAAAAAGGAGAAAGATGGATATATAGCAAACTCTTAGTTTTGAACTATAAATTTCAAACTATATTAGAAAGCTATAATCAAGACAGTATAAGACTGGCATAAAAGAGACATAATGATCAGTGGAGTAGAATAGGGAGCCCAGAAACAAACCCATTCATTTCCCCTCTTTAATGATCAATAGCATTTAACATTATCCATAGGAGGGAGGAAATCCTGTTCTTGCAACAGCACTATGAAACTAGAAGACACCATGCTAACTGAAAAAAAGCCAGATGGAGAAAGATAAAGATTTCATGGTCACAATTATAAGTGGAATCTTTAAAATAAGAATCAAACTTATGAAAACAGAGACAAACAGTAGAATAGTAGTTGCCTGGGGCTAGGAAGTAGGGAAATAGGGAGAGGTTAGTAAAAGCATACTAACAACGGTTATAAATTAATATTTCTGAGGGTTTATTGTAAAAGATAGCAACTATAGTTGATATAATATATACTTGAAATTTGCTAAGAGAGTTTTTTTTTTAAGTGTTCTCATCAAAAATTTTTAAAAAGGTAAATATGTGAGGTGGTGAAAGTTTTAAGTAATTCCATTGTGAGAATTCTTTCTAAATAGATACATATATGGAATCATTACCTTATAACTATAAACGTATACTTTTCTTAGTAAATTCTACCTCAATTATGTTGAAAAAAATAGAAGAAAATAGGTAAAGATACTTATATGACTGGAAATTGGCCATTGGCTAGAAAAATTAATTGCCTCTCTTGCCCCTGCAGAAATGCTGTTGTGATTTTGATGACCATGGGCAAAACTTTAGTTACCCACCAGTAAGTCCCATTAAAATCAATATTGTATGGAATTAAAGGTGACACACAAAAATGTACATCATTGAGGGCCAGTCTTCTGCTTAATACAGGCTAATCTCATGTGGAAGGGTTTGAGAACTACTTCAGAACTCTCAGGAGCAAGCAGCTGACCTGTTTCTTGCCACCCATATGATCTTTCAATCAGTTTTTAATTTCTTTGTTATATTTTTCTCTTCTATTCAGGGATTAATTATCAATAGACCTAAAGACACTTGAGAGTAAGCACAATACAGGAAGGCATTAAATGTAAACCTTTAAAAGATTGGGAGAAACAGAAGCACCAAGGTATTGTTCTGATATACATGGAAAAGGTTTTGCTTTCCAAGATATATTGTTAAATTCTGTTATCACTCATAAAATATAATTTTTTCATATCTTGTATTTTAAAATTTTGACCAAACAATGTAGCTACATATTTTAGGCTATAACATTCCTTTGCAAGTAATATCTGGTTAATATTTAGGAATTAGTTATAGTGAAATTAGATCTAAGATATTATATCAGAAAATGATTTGACAAGAAAGACAAAATAATAAAACAGGACAATTTAGTATAGTTTATAGATAAAAATGGAGTTTAGGGATCACTGCAAATGATGATGTCATCAGTACTTAGGCTACTGTTAATACTATTTCCATCCTGTAATCCAGAAAGAGTGGGATAAGGTGTGGTTTCCAGAAACTGGAGTCAGAGAAAGCAGTAAAGATAAGGCCATCTAATAGGTGCTGTAATCTAGATATTGATCTATATGTTAATGAAGTCTGTGTAATTGTTTATAGTGTTTTTAAATGCCTTTTCAATTTAGAGAAATTTACCCTAAGGCAGAATTAAAATCTATTTTTAAGCAAATGACTTACAAATTAAAAATTCACCTTTAGGGAAAATGAGCAGGTAGAAATGATCCAAACCATATGCTTTGTTAGATATAGAAAACATTAATACTGAACACTGCATGCTTATGAATACCCAATTATGTTACCTAACCTTATTTTCTAAATATGTGTGTGTGTGTTTGATGGCAGTGGAGAAATAGAAGAAAAAAGCTTATTGTAAACCAAGCCTCAACACTCATATTAAACAATTTTTTGTTAATCATTATTTAAAAATCGAGAAAAATAAAGGAGAGACAGGACATACTCTTTTTTACTAAACTAATTCTATGATTTCTTAAGTTTGGAGTATGTGGGGCAGTACTTCATTAGGGAGACTTGGCAAAATTGTGAGTCAAGGTCCTCATTTATCCACTCTTCCTAAAACTGGGGGAAATTATATATATATATATATATGTGTGTGTGTGTGTATGTATGTATATATGAATGTATAATATGTATATATAATTATATATGTATGCATATTATATATACATATTACACATAATGTGTATATATAGTTATACATACATATATAGTATATATGCATATTATATATGCATGTATATATATACACACACACTCAGCAGATGCATGGCATGATGTGATTTGAAGAACATGTGAAGAAATAAAACATTAATACATAGCCAAGTAGAACATGAGACTGTACTTATAATCTTCAATCTGTAGATGAATAATTAAATGAAGAATTAAAACTTGAAGAAGTATGTCATTTTCTCAAGGATATAAAATTATCATCAGATTTGAGCTTTTACTTACCTTTTCTAGCTTTGCTGTATCTAATCCCATATAAAGAAAATACAAGAATTACATTAGAACAGTGAATACTTATTTCTCTCTTTTATTTTTCTGGTTATCTGTTTGATGTAATTTTTTTTAATTGTGAATTTTGAGAATGTTTCCCACAAGCTAGCAAGTAAAATATACTGATTTATTAAGTAGTAAAGAACTAGAACTCATTGTAATAATACTTAATCAGCAGCATAATGGATTTGATTTGGAAGTGCTACTATGATCATTGTAATTATCATCATAACACATTTAATATATTTTTATAGCAGAGTGCTTGACATCCAAGAATGTACCTCTACTTATATTTAAAGAGAACTTGACAAGATTATATGTGTGCACAGGCAATGACCTCCCTTTTAATTTTTTTATTTTTGCTTCTCTTTCAAATTGTTATTTCTTTTGGAAATTTCTAAAACTGGCAAAGTGAATCTTTTTATCTGCTTTATAGAGATTAGAATTAATGCTGCTATTCTGCTTCTAGAGGTGAACTATGAGATAGCTCTTTGGGATTCTCCTACCCTTTGATGTTATTTATAGTATTACTAATTATAATTAATGCCTACAAGTATGTAAGTAGCCAAAAAATGCAGGAATTCTGGTCTGGCTTCTTATCTGCTTTATCCTAACATATAACAGGTATTCATAAAATAATTACCAACAAATGAATAAATGCTTTACTCCTTCATATATGACAAATATGCATTTTATCATTTAATTCTTATAATAAACCTGCATAGTGTTTTCAGTAGTGGAAGTAACTTGTCCAAATTCCCTAACTAATAAGTTTCAGAAACTATTTAAAACCAGCTGTGTATTATTCCTGTGCCTTTGTCCTTATGTCCGTAAGCTCTTAACCTCTATTTCCCCATATACTAAGAAGTCAGCCATGACTTTATTTACTATGGACATTTTCAAACCTTTGATACTTACAATTAGTATATGGGTCCAGTGTCTAAGAATTTCTATCTGAGCTCATACAACAGAAACTTTTGAGACCAGACCTAGTGAAATAAGATAAAATGTAAAGCATGTATTTGGTTAAACTGTTAACTTCTCATCTGGTACCAGGCTTACCCCCATCTCCATGCACCTGGCATTTCATGAATCCCACTTATTTCTCAGCCTCTGAAAACTTATTTTGTAGAGCTTCTAATATTTCCCATTTCAGCATTTTTTTAGCTCAGTCTAGCTCACTAATCCTTGTTGATGAGTTAAACGAGTGCTAATGAGTAGTATGTTGTCTTTCTTTCTAGGTGTTATAATTGTACTTTAATGAGGGCATTATGAAGGTAATATATTAATCATTTGCACTGCTTTTAATGATGAGATTTATCAGACGCTGAAATATTTAACAGAAAAGGCATTGCATTTACTATAATCATACTTTCCCCCATAAAGCTAGTTCTTTGCAGCCTTTTCAAATTGTGTTTATCCTCTCATAGCCAGTGCATCACAAAACTAAATGATAGGACTGGTATTTTTCCCTTCTGCCCACTTGCTGAAGTCCTTGCTTTTTAAGCCCCATATTTCTTCTCCCTTGTCATTGCCTACATCGACCAACTTCCTAGTTGTCCTTCCTCATTCAAAGTTCTAGCTAAAACATTATTCTCTCTACCTCAAATTCCACCATAATCCCAATGCCTATATTATCTATCTATCTACATGGATTATCTGAGGCATTGGGTTCTCAGTGTCTTCAACTTATTCTGATGGCCTTCATGCCACCTTTGGCACCAACAATCAATCCAGTGCTAAGCCTAAGAATTCTAGGTGGATTGGCAAAGAGATTCTATTATTTATGAAAGATTTGTCTGACTGGGTCACCATCATCTCTGTTTTGTAATCTGAGTTACTACTCTTGACCTCCAGGTTTTATCTAAAAGCCCTGAGTGTTGGTACAAGTATAATCTCTGACTCCTGGTGTGTATTGAGGTCAACAACTACCAAGAAATCTTTTAGCAAGATTATTGTGTATTGTAATGTTTTGCTCAAGGAATTCTGAAAGAATTTTTTGTTTGACAAATTGTTTTATTGCAAAACTCTCATTCTCTTTTTGAAGGTTTCTTATTTCAGTGTTGTCAACATATTGGTGGTTACCAAGGAGAATAAATTATTTTAATCAGACCTATTTCCCAGTCCTTTGGCTTATAACTTGGTCTGGAAATCCCCCTAAACCCAACCCATGGCTAGAACAACTTTTGTGTTTCCTTTTGTAAAAACTCCAAACTTATTCTGGCACAATTATCCCCAACATTTGCTTAGTGGAATGAGACACTTCAAAATAAATTAATCTAAATAATAAGTATTCTATGTGCTATTGATTTATTATCTTGGGAAGATATGAATATCTCTCTTTTCTTACAAATATGCAAGAAATGTTGATTTTAGGGAGTTTTGTGCCACATGCTAAAATTCCATGTTTTCTGCAAATATCATAATTATTGCAATATAAAAAGCAATTTTAAATTATGTTAGAACAACCTGTTTCAAAGAAACTGATTTCAAATCTGAATCCCATGTAAAGAAAAACAAAATTATATATTACAAAATATAAAATAACAACAGCAAATTTAAAAACAATGGTTTATAAAGTTTACTAACATCTTAACTTTCATCAATGGTTGAGTTCTATAGTTTAATAATTATATGTTTTAAAATATTCTCATATTTGCTTTTCTAAATCTCTTTAAATTTGAAAATAATTTCAAAGATAATTATATTTAGCATAAATTTAACATCTTGAGCAAACTGTAAAGTCCCATTTATATAAATTCTACAATAGGCAAAAGAATCTAGAGTAAAATAAATAATACTACAGTACAGTAGCCCCTTGCTATATCGCGGTTCACTTATTGTAGCCTCACTGTATTGCAGGATTTAAAAAAAATATTATATTTAATTGTTTATCATGGATTTTTTGCAATATTGTGGGATTTTGCAGTACTGTATATGTATGTTGTTAAAGTTATGTAAGTTTAAGTGGGTAGAATATGTTTAAGAACATAAGTAGTGTTTATGAAAGTGTGGCAAAGGTTAATAAGGGAGTGGGAAAGGATAATAAGGGACTGCGAGCAGTTTATCAGTGTGTGGGAAGGGTTTATAAAGCCTTAAAATATATATAAATACTAAAATAAATGTAAAGTTACTACTTTGCAGATTTTCACCTATTACGGTGGGGGTCTAGAATGTAATACCCATGACAAGTGAGTGGATACCGTAGTGGTATGCCATGTAAGGAGAGGAAATATTGACTGGGGAGGAGCATTAGTGAAGCTCTGGGGATGATGAAAGTACTCTGTATCTTCCTAGTGGAGTGAGTTCCACAGGAGTACACATTTATCAGAAGTATTGAACTGTAATGCTTAAGATTAATGCATATTTACTGTATAATTAATATATCATAATAAAAATAAGTAAATGATACATATTCTCAGTTGAAGAAGATTGTTTACTGATATGTTTTAGGTCTACCAAGTTCACTTTTTGAATGAACAAATATATACATAATATTTCAGATTGTGATATGTAATATTAAATGGAAGAAGCTTTGGCTTCAAGTAGTGGGCACACAATGCAATTTACAAATGATGTATCATAGAATTGTAGCCTTGAAACCTATTTAATTTTATTAACTAACATCACCTTAATAAATTTAATATATAAAAAATAAAATAAGAGAAGGATAAGGCCTGAGAGAACGGGTGGTAGACAATTTTAGAGCACGTGGCAAAACAGGCTTCTTTGAGATAGTGACACAAGAAGTAAGTGAGGCTCTGAGGCAGGCAGGTATCTGGAAGAGAAGCACTTCAGGCAAAGGGAAATGCAAAGGCCAGACTAAGGTGGGAAAGTGATTATCATATTTAAATTATAAGCAAAACTACTGAAGCCAACGAGGTGAGAGAGAGAAAAAAAGAGCTAAGATTCTAAATGTGTTTTTAAATGTAACACAATATTTTATGAACCAAAGAGTACAAGTTAGTTATCTCTCTGTAATTTTCCTTTGTAAGTGGGCACAAGGCTTCATTTCTTATAAGTTTGCTTTTGTGTTCAGATAACTGTGTAGCATATAATTTTAACAATGTAAAATCACTCAAAGGAGTTTCAGCAGATTCTGGAAACCATGCCGAATGAAAGCTTATCTTTCTGTTGAAGGAAATGTGCCTTCCATGATATAACAGCAACATATCTGTCTTCTGCTGGTTCCATCTCAACATCTTAATAATATTATTTATATGTCTTGACCCATTTTGGCTTCTTACCATTGCCTCTATAAATGATAAGTATGGGTAAAGTATAAAAATATTTTTGGAATAATAAAATGTTCTACAGTTAGGAACATAAGAGTTTTGACATTATAATGCTTGATTATGGAGGATAGCATCTTTGAACTATAAAAATAGATACAAAAGATTATGCTTCTTCTTTGAAGGATTATTTTTAGCATTGCCATTTGGAAAGGTAAGTCATCATTTGATTTTATAACATAATAAAAATATGACCACTTCACAATGGTTTGTAAGAATTAAAAGCATTGATAGAAAATATAAAATAAATATCACTAAATTGTTTAAGAAAAGCATTTTTATTAATAATAATTATGCAAAAATTTATATAGTCTTTATCCAAATTTTCACTGACCATTTTATTGATGTACAATGTATATTGTAAGTATTTCTGCTCAATGAATCTATTAAGGTATAATTTATGGTAATAACATGCAAGAAATTAAGTTTTCAATTTCATGAGGTTTGACTATTGCATACACCTGTGTAAATACTATGACCAAATGAAGCATAAAACATTTTTATCATTCCAGAAAGTAACATCATGCCCCTTTCTTTCTTCCACTCTATCATCACCATCATCTGCATCACGATCATTCAGAAATTTCCCACATAGCCATATTGATACTCAGTTTCTGATTGAACATTTTTTTCAACCTGTACACATAGTTCTTCAAACAAAGACTGGCTATGACTGCTGTTTAGAGAGGCTAGCTGAGAGTTCAGTCTAGGCCTCAATAAACAGAAATACCTAGGTAGGGAAATCAAGGGCCAGAGGCTGATCCTCAAATCTAGAAATGCATTTTTTTTTTTCTGCAGACTGAGAGATGATTGGACTCAGGGAAAGGGATCACACTAGCCAAACTCATTGCAGACTGATCCATCTGACAAAAAGCCAATTTCTTGGTTATAATAATAAGAAATATAGTTGACATGGGGCTAGAATGTTTGAACCTGTTAGGTAATAAATTCTCTACATGTAGTAACGTAGAAAAAAGAAGTCAAATTTCAACTCAAAAACTGCAATTAGTGTCAAATTAAGTGAAATGACTTTAATGCTGATAACAGTTGGGTTCATCAATTTTTGGTAACCCAATATATCTTATGTTATGGAAATAGATATCTCAAATTGTTTTTGTTGTTGAAAACACCCTTTCCCTTGACAGTGCTACAGAGGGAGTGACACATTATTTCCCTTCAATTTCTGTAGCTTTTATTAAAGTATGTGACATTTCTATCAATATAAAATATTCACATTTAAAATATATAATATATATTGAATGGCATTTGCAGTAATATAGAAATGAACAATACTTTGTAGAGCATTTTCTTTGTACTTGGTTGCATGCTAAGGACTTTTCATGCATTGTTTTAACTTAACTCTCATGACAAACCAAAGAGATAGAAGTTAAGTATATATCCATTTTACTGAGGAGGTAACACATGTAGTATTTGCCCATCTTGCCATGAGATATGCTGTGCTCATTTTTCTTGGATTATATTGACATCTGGCTAAAAAAATAAATACATAAAATATTGGTCGCCTAATTTCACATTGATAGTCACAACTTCAATATATAAATGAAAAATATAATAAGATGTTGAAGTTTGCTGTTACTTTAGTTAGAACATTTTATTTAAAACAGGCTCTATTTATTACACTAAAGATAAATCTGGGCTTATCAATTTATTTTCATAAGTTATTTACTCTTATCTCCTTATAGTTAACTGTATTCAGGTTCATTTACCATACTTATGTTTCAGGATTTTTTAACCAATAACAGAGAAAACAATTTAAATAGTAGCTGCCTCAGAACCATTGTGTGGAAGGTAATGGATTTAGAGATTTTCCAATAAGTTTACTAGTTGGCAGGAACACATAAGTAAGCCATTTGATGTTTTTAATGGAAGCACATGTGAATCAATTTTTAAAAATAAAACATACCTTGCTTATTTAGGGGATAAATGAGAGGAGGGTGATTTTTTTTATCAGTATCTTAACATGTAAATTTTAAATTAAATACACAGCATATTATTTCTAGCAATAAATTAAAGCAAGTTTTCTTTATAGCACAAAAGAGTCAAACTATGAAGCAAGTGGTTGTTTTCATTTAAACTTATGAAAATGTAGGTGACATCTCAAATATGAATAATGAAAAATTAAATATGTATGTCCTTTTGAGAGGGCAGTTTAAAAAACTCTAACAAATGTTATACCTTTGTGTTATTTGATGTTAGGAACCCAGTTCTAGGAATATTTAATGCAGAAATGTTTGCATATGATCACAAAGTATTATACATAAAAGATATGTCCCTCAGGATTGGTTTAGTGAATAATTGGAAACAACCTAAATGTTCATCAATAGGAAAATAGTTCAATACTTGGCAATGATTTTAAAGAATTAGTTTCATATCTATGTACTTTGCTAAGTATCATCCAAAACACTCTCAAGAACACTCACTTTTAGAAATCCCCATCTACACCAAGAAAGGGAAACAACATTATCATACTTAAGGATTTGGAGAGGAAATCATTATGATAATTCAAGTGTTTCTGATGTAGATTAATCCTCAGGTCATTATGTGAATAAAATACTTTATGAGCAAACATTAGGACTATTCACTGAGAAAGTAGCCCGAAAGTTTAGAGGTTACTTCTACAAAAGGGTTACTAAAGTCAGCACAAAATCTAAAAGGTGAAGGCTACCAATTTCTAGCTTGAATGCAGAAATGCACTCCTCAAAAGGCAATAAATTGGGTTACATAACTGGATTTCTTTTTTCATTAGACATGATGATATAAATAGTGACATATATGCAATATTATATAGAGTGACAAAGCTTTACTTATTGAACTTAAATAGCCTTAACAACTATTTTTTACTATAAGACAATTAGGATGTTGAATAAAATTATTGCAGCAGAAACAAAATTCTCATTTAAGAAAATTATCTCTAAAGACAGAAATTATTTTTTCCTAAAAACAAATAAACAACAACAACAAAAAAAAACAAGCAGCTTTTTTTGTTTTGTTTTTAAGAAGATATCATCAAATTATACACATATAAAGTAACTTTTTTCTCGATATCATCAAACTATACACATATAAAGTGATTTTTTTCTCTGGTGGTCTTGGAGAACATTCATGTTGGACCAAATCCACATTAATTTAGTCACTGAGGACTTTTGCTGGAAAAAATATTGAATCTTATATTTCATTCCTGAAGGGAACTCAGAAAATATGACCTTGGTAATGTATCTTCAGAATAATAATAATCAGACCACATGTACAAACACATACTGAATGCCTTGCACTTAACATTTTAAGAGTTGTGACTTTTTCTTGCGGAAGGTGAATCATTGGATTTTTGTAAAATATTTTGCAAAACTTAGCAAGTGGTTTCATTTATACAGATGTTGTTGATCCACATGGGGTCCCAGATGTATAATATCAATAATGAAACAGAACCTACAGGCTGCCCCGATTGAAGCAGAACCCACAGGCTGCTCAATTACCAGGGACTCAATTGCCCAACGCCAAAAAGCATAACTCTTAATACCAGATTTTGGTGAAAAGAAAAGGAATGGTTTATTTAAAAGTTATATAGATTTAGATTAATGGCAGATTTCTGCCATTAAATGTTATTTCTTTAAAACACCCACAAACACAGTTTCCCTACTTCCCAGATACAGTTCAACTTTATTGGCAGCCTCCAATCATTTGTGTCTGATTGGGGAGGTTTTGCCTGTGTCGCTGCATTTTTCATCTCTTAATTCAGAACCACGTGGTTCTCTTTCCACCCACGTGACTCTCCCCTTCTACCTTCTTGCAAACTGCATGGAGTCCCCCTGCTTAATGATTGCCACCTTATTTTTAAATCCCTGACCATGGCCTGTGATGCAGTGAGTATGGTGACCAGTCGAAGCCACTTATGGAATTTTATGCAGGCCCCTGGGGCTTTTCGTCACCATTCTACGCTCAAAGCCCCTCCCATCTCCTTGGGGATCCCACTCTAACAATGACAAGATTAATAACTTAAAAAAAGGATACCTACACAGAGCTTTAAGTACATTATCCTTTGGCCTCACAGGAGCATTACAGAGTAATGACCATTGTTGAGCACTTAGGTTGGTCAGGTTCCTTGTTACATGTTTTAATTTTCAAATATAATAATCTGTGTGGTACACGGTAAAAATTAAAAGGACAAAAAGAACTGGGCTAATTAACAGGTTAAAACAGAAAAGTTTAAGTAAAAATAATGTGAAAAATAATCCGAAAAAAAAAAAAAAAAAGCGTGAAATAAGCATTTGAAAGCATATATAGAAGAGAAACTGTAGTTTTAGTGAATGGAATATATGCAGACTTTTCTCTCACAATTTCTACAATAGTAAGTGGTGGAGAGTTACCACAATTCTAGTTATAAGAATAATAAGATATTATAATAGTAGCTGTTTGTGTTTACTCTGAAGCAGACACTGTGCTAAGATAATATAAATTTATTGGACATTATTGGGGTAGGTATAAACACTACCCTGACAAAAGTTTAACAGCATCTTAGAAAAGGAAAGTCAGAAGAGAGATATTTATGGACATGAGCTAATGTGATTTAGGGTTGGTCAGTTGAGGCAGAGAGCTGACTGAGTCTGGACTAAGTTGAAGGTTGGTGGACACAGAAGACTGGTGGACACAGTGAGGTGCGGGCCTTATAAGTAAACTGTTATTTAATAACTCTTTTATTCAGATGATCACAGTATTGTCTCCAAAAATTGACCTATAGGAATTTTCTGAAACATATAGTCATTTATTAGATCATGGCCTTATCTTTCTATGGAAAAGATTTTCTGAAACAAAATAAATGCAAAAGTTATGCTACGACAGATAGTTTGTTATTTCTCAGACTTCTTTTCATGTCTCTCCTAAACTGGATGATAAACAAATATAATCTAGATAGATGATCAATTGAGATTCACACCACCATTTGAAGGATTATGATCACATAGCAGGTTCTTGGTGGGGAACATTCTAACTATCACATATGTATCAGACTTCTCTGCACTTTTGCTGGAGGATTATTTATTGGATCATTTATGGCACAGTAACTACACAGGAACATTTAAGACTATAGAGATCACACATATGAATTTTGAATTACAGAGAGAGATCAACAGAAGTATTATGACCAGAGTATTTTACATTTCTCAGCCAGGAAGAGAGGGTGCCCAAATTAAAGTAAGAGATGTGGAGAATTACCCGAATTGCCTCATTTTATTACTATTGTTATTATTTTTAACTTCCCCTATCTTAGAAACATAAAAGATACCAAAAACATCTGTAGGGTTTTAAGTAAAACATTTTTCTCCTAAAATGCTTCATGTTCCATTCTGAAATATTGATATTATTTATGAGATGTTTCTGTTTTAAGGCATCACCTGCCCAATATTGTGAAATTCTGAGATGATTAAGTCTATGACCTCAGTGACATTGTCCGGTGACCCCTGACAATCTCTGAACCATACCATTGTTTTAAGCAGAAAAAAACTACACAGAGTTTTAGATACAATTTTTGTATGAGATTATACCTTTACAATACTTGCCTCCTTAAATAGTTCAATAAGCTGTTGATTACTTTTAGTTGAGGTTTCTGCTGAGGTCAAAAGCCCCCTTGTTGATATTGCATTCCAAAATCATGGGCTGTTTCAAAGGTATGTCTGTACATTCTCTTAGCACGTCTAATTGATAAGGTCAGATTAGTATTAGAAGTTTTGTCTCCTGGGGTGATTTTATCTCTAATATTTAAGGCAGGATCAGCTTTTCAATAAACACTTGTGGAAATTTCCTTTTTAAAGGAGAAAAGAGTGGTAGGATTTTCAATATTGCAGTAGTAGATATAAAGGAAAAAATTTGCAAAGGTTTATAAGAGGTAAGCCTGCCTGCAGAGAAATGTACATTTTTGGCAAAACCAAACATAAAATAAAAAAGTATTGTACAGCAAAATCAATCAAATCAGTCTAAGTCTGTACTAGAATGGTTGCAGACATTGCTGCCCTTAGTCAAGATGAGTAAGGTTTTGCCAAAAAAAAAGTGAAGGAAAAGTTGGAATAAACAATTGGTCTTTAAAGATTCTGATAAGGTTAAGTCTGAACATCACTGGCTTGCTCAGATTGTCCATGTACAAATTGGTAAAAATATTCAAGATAATTAGACCAAAGAGCTAATTTTGAAACATGGGTGTATTCACATATGCCCATGCACACACAGACACAGACACACACTCATCATTTTAGAAATTCAGTTAATAAACTCTAAGTTAAATCTTATAGGTGTGGCAATTTCAGAAATGTTCGGACCCCATTGCAAGCAATAACCTATGAGAGCCAAAAAACCTCTTTAACAACATCTTCTCAACTGTCCTAAGAAAGTTTTAAATGGTTTGAAATTTCTCAGGACTGATGTATTTATTCCCCTGGGATAAATTATTTCCCACAGTGCATTTTATTTGGACAGAATTTTAAGTCTTCTTTGGAAAATGTAATATGCTCTCTGAGCTATGAAGTAATATTTGGAGTCAGCTTCAAAGCTCATTTAATTGTTAGAATATAGCAAAAAGTGTGCCTGCAGTTTGGATAAGGCTAGATTTACAGAGGGATTCTGTGTCCTTCAGATTTTGGTTGAGAACTCATGAAGTAGAAGGGCGCTCTTGGGTATAAAATCTCCAGGTAGATTGATTTTTTTTTTTTTCAGGAGAAGACTAACAAGTATTTACTATATTGACCTAAGAAGGACAATAGGGAAAACAGAATGTAGATTTAGAATGATAAAATATATAACCTGAGGTGGCATGAAAATCAAAATAATATAGGGGTTTGTTGACCACTGAGAAGTGAATGAATATTTTATTCCTGGTCCCAATGTCCTAAACAAATTAGATTTCTTGAGTGGGAGAAGAGGACTGTGGCCAAGCTGGTGCTAAGTATATGGAATTATTTCTCTACTAGATTTTTAGCTGCTAACTTTTGCCCTTTTTTTTTTTTTTAAGGTGGCAAATGTAGGTACAGTTAGATAGAACAATCAGAATGTGATGGGTTCTTTAATTATTCTGCCATTATCAATAGTGTTTTGTTTTTGTTTTTTTTTTTTTTGTTTTTTTTCCCCTCAAATAGTTTGGCTTGATTTAAACACAAGGCTACTACTGGTAAGCCATTGTCTAAACAGTGTATGATGTGGTTGTGAATAGGTGATCTGCAAGGATCTCAAGAGAAAGGCACTCTGGAAATTAGGTTAAATTCTGAGTGTAAAAGATATTAACTGACAGAGGAGAGTGTGTGGATTTTTGTAGATGTCCATCTCTTAAGAACTTCATTGATTCTGAGGAATTAATGTCTGGGGCAAAGGTTGCAGATTATATTACTGTCCCTGAGCTAATCAAATACTTTAAAACTCTGTTAATATTTAGGGAAATTTTTTGTTGTTATATGACTTTAATTATAAAATGGGAAATTAAGCACATAATTACCCTTCAGATCAGCATCAACCTCCCTGATCACATTCTTATTTTGTTTTTCTTTATTTTTATATTTAGTACAAAATAATTGTTTTTTCCATGTTTTTTTCTGCTTCCGGTACCTACCTATGTCTTGTTTATGAGGTTTTCTTCTCTGATGCTTGATGAATTGGGTAGAAATATCTATTTTTTAAATATTTTTATCTAGTTGTTTTATTCATTTATTCTGAGTCAAATGCCTCTTTTGCTCCAAATCTTTTTCAAAATGTTCAACAAAGAACTGGAGTTGTGTCTGTCTCTGGGACTATTTACAATTATAGTTTTTCTTGAGTATTGCATACTTTAATTTTGGTTTAGGTTTCTTCATAAAAAGTGAGGAGAGAATTAAGGTCCCATTTCTTTTAATATCTACTAATTATTTTCTCAAATTATTAAATATCCTATTTCTAAAGTTTCTTTTTCCAGGACTGCATGAAATTACAATCTATTTTTACAGAAAAGTTTTCTGTGTAGACTCCAAAATATTTTTCTACGATGTGCATAAAATTCCTATATACTTCTGCTTTTCTATGAAATTTAGGGCCTTTTAGTCACCTTTCAGATTATCTTGACTCTGCATTTTTATTTGACATTTTTAATATCAAATTTTCTTACTAACATATAAAGCATTTTTAATAGATCTATGAGTTCTAGATTATATATTTTTAGCACTATTCTAAGATCCTCTGTACATTTCTGTGATTCTTGTCTAGGTGTGGAAATTCTTTCACAATGTTTCTTAGTTCCGACTGAGATGAAAGCTAAAAATAAAATGGGCTTAACCATTTTTGAAGGGGATTTAACTTTAAGAGGCAACAGATATTTATATTTTAATTTTATAATATTGATAATATTAACTTCAGACTGGCCAGAAAGTAAGGCAAACAGATCAGAAAAGGTAGTAAAAGCAGAGATTGATGAAGAACATAGGAGAGGGAAAGATAGAGTAGGAAAAAAGCCACTGAGTTCAAGTATTCAAGTTGTGATCAGAATTTTCGCTCCTTTCTATTCTAAAACACCCCTCAAATGAACAATATCATTCATATCAATTCTAAATTGTCCATGGTGAAATCGGCTCTTGCAAATAGTCACATGAATTGGATTATAATGTGAATACATAAGAAACAAGGGTCTAATTTACAGAAGGCACACATTTAAATTCAGAACGAGACAAAGCCATGAAGCTTTGGCAACAGCTCTGTGGAAGATCTGATTTTGCGCATTGTTTTTCAGGTCCCTAAGTTCCTGTTCATTTTTTTTTTAAGTCCCAGACCCAAAAATCTGATATCTTTGGAGAAAAGAAACTTTTTAAAGATTGTATTCAGAACCAAACTGTCACAGACTAAACAAGATAAGATTCAAGAACATTCACTTGAGGTTTTGAAATGTTACCCCCAGGCAAAGTTTGTCCAAAGGATACCACTCTGTAAGAAGTCTTCTGAACTGGCCTGCCCCAATGCTGGCTCTAGGAATCAACTTATCAGGGTCAGTGCCTGGTTTTGTTTTTTGATATTTTTCCCTAGAAACTTTCTCCATACAAATAATGAGCACAGCAGGACACAATGACTCATATTGGTAATAAGGCAACATTTCCATTAAAAATTTCAAACCAAATAAGATTATACAAGATGTCCTATTTTCTAGTAGACAAACTAAAATTAGTATTTGGGAACTCAAAGAAAATCAGTTTAGACTCAACATCAATACTTACACTCCACCATCACAGTTGAAGGCTCCCCCATGTTAATGCATACATAGTTTAGGAATTTTGAGCAATAGAAAAACATTAATAACAATAACAATGATCATCACCTTTTTGCCCAGCCCTCACCACCGTCCCCAACAACCATCAGTATGTCCTCTGTATTTATGAGTCTGTTTCTGTTTTGTTTGTTTATATTGTTCTTTAAATTCCACATATAAGTGAAATTAGATGATATTTGTGTTTTTCTAATTGACTTCATCAAGCATAATACCTTCTAGATCCATCCATGCTGTCACAGATGGTAAAATTTTGTCCCTTTTATGTTTGAGTAATAGCCCATTTTGTGTATGTAAAACAGTTCATCTATTGATGATCACTCGGACTGCTTCCAGAGCTTGGCTATTATAAATAATGCTGCAATGAACACAGAGGTGCAGATATTCCTATACATCAATGCTTGGGTTTCTTTGGATATGTACCTAAAAGTGAAATTGCTGGACCATAAGGTGAAAAAGGCAAAAGGATTAAGAAGTATAGATTGGTAGTTACAAAATAGTCATGGGGTATAAAGTATAGCATAGGAAATATAGTTAGTAACATTGGGATAAAAATTTATAGTAGAAATATCAGGGGGGACACTTTGTAAAGTATATGATTGTGTAATCACTATGATGTACATCTGAAACTAATACAAAGTAATATTCAATGTAAAATAATTAATTTTTTTAAAATAATAAATATATATTTTGGATGGCTGATTAAGTTTTTCAGATTATATAGTACAATCAATAGAACCCAAACAGATCCCTTTCTTTTAGCTGGAATCAATGTATAACCTTGAACTAGGTGATTTAGAAGGATCAGAAAACTAAGCTCCAATTCTACAGAGGCAAGATCAAGAGGGCCAGAGAAACACCTACCTACAGGGCTGAGCTTTCTGATTTAAGCTTTCATGGTATGCCACCCAACATGACAGCTAGGATACCCCGGGCCCAAAGCTAATTTTTCTACTACAGTTACCCTCCCACCTTGCAAAACAAAGTACTACACACTCCTTACATTGTTCCCTTTGGCTCTCTCAGTCCCTTTCTTCCAAGTGTCATGAGAGTGTGTTCCATTTGACAGGTTGTAAGGCAAAGTTCACATGCGAATGAATTTGGAAGTGCAGTTTTAAACTTCCCAGTCTCTACGGTACGAAATATCAAGCAAGAAAAGTGGTTGGAGTGGGTGGGCCAATCCACAGATCTGCCACAACCATGAAGTATGTTTAAATCATAATGATTTAATGGTGTTTTATAATGGTTTACCACTATATGCACTTTTAACAGTAATGGATACGTGTCTCATTATTTCTAGATTTGATTATTTTCCAAAATAAAAGTTCTCTGTCAAGGGCACTTTCTTGTAAAATTATTGCCAAACTGTCTTTTATTTTGTATGTCTTTCTTTTTAATGAAAACAATGTATTAAAACTCCACCAAAATTACCTAATAATTTTTATTTCCTTTCTCTAACCAACTCTGGCTATTATTCTTTTAATACATTTTTTAACAATCTGACAGAAAAAAATCACTTTATTTCAATTAACATTTGTTTGTATTATAAGTCCCATGATGTAAATTCTTCTAAAATGTATTTTATACTTGTTTCATTATTTAAAGTTAGCATAAATTAAAATTTATGTTAATTAATTAAGGTTATGAGCATAACTATTAAATACATCTGTGTACCATAAAGCAGTAATAGAACTTTTTAGTATAGAAGGGCATTATTTACACCAAACAACTGTGTTTTGTGAGTTCTTGGTCTACTTTTAACTATTTTTACTTTCTCTGGCCTTGCTTTCAAATTGAAATTGTGTCATTCTCTTTTTTCCCATACAGTCTCTACTTTTATTAATGTTTTATAACTGATTTTGTATTAGGAAAGAAAAAAATAAATTTTATTTCAAAAAGATGGGAAAAATTGAGTTAAAGTCTAGGGCTTTCTCTAAGTGTCAAGTTCATGAGCTCAGTACAGACATTTGGGATCCTGGGGACTATGTCTATCTTATTTGCTGGTTCTCGACTCTAAGAAAATTAAAATTTTCTTAAAAATAATGATCTGCTTCTGATAGCAATATTACCAAAGTTTTTGGGGAAAAATATAACAATAGAATAACAAGTTCATCATATGTTCAAATAACTACTTTGAAAAGAGGTATAATGAAATACTCTGAATGTAACAGAAGTCCTGAAAAATATTGCTTTCCACTACTTGTAGCATTGCTCTCTTTTTGAATACCATGTGGAAAACTGCTGTGTGTATGCCATTAAACATACACTACTGAAAACTGAAGGCTTATTACAAAATTAAAAACAAAAAATGCAGCTTAGAAAGCAGTAAGGGAAGTAGTTATAACTGTAAATAGTTTTTTAGGCTCACTGTTGGCAAAATGTGTATATGAGAAAATAGAAAACTATGGAGCCCTACCCTTGAGAAGTTCTCTTAAATAGCAGCAGATCTTTAAAACCACTGACATCTGTACAATTGTCAAAAAATGAACCTATGAGTGGCAAACTGCAGGGCATAAAGCTTTCTTCATCATATGTTGTATATGTGGATAACAAACTATAAAAAATATATCTAAAGTGCATGGGTGGTAAAATACTTGTCTTCAGTTCTTTATTATTTTCAGTTTTTAAAAACTCTAAAGAAAACTTCCAATCCAAAAAAAAATCAGCTTATCACTATGTTTTTATTTTTATGGCCATGGTCAAACTGTAGTCCTAATTTATCTTTGTTAAAGGCGTTAATTTGTGCATAGACATGTTTCAACCAGGAGCCATAGTGCCTCTGCCATATGTGCCAACCAAAGTTTTCTCTCTGCCTAATATATGTCAGATCATATCACTACCCTGACTTGGCTGTAGTATCACTCTTGGCAAGGTTTACAATACAAAAAAAAAAAAAAAAAAAGGATTATTTATTAAATAAAAATACATCATTTTTAAAAAAGTTGCCACATGCAGATATCACCCCCATGACATTTCATATTCATTGTGAAACAATGGAAATGACCGAAGTTTATTTGGAGCTTGTGGTTCTATGTTCAACTTTCCTCTAGATTGACTTGTGGATGTAATCCAAAGCAAACTGTGTTATTAAGAGGAATTGTATCAGAGGAAGCATTGTGAAAGCAAGATGAGACTAATGGAAAAGTAGGACATAGGTATTTTTGTTGTTGTTTTTAGGTCTTCCTTTTCCATGACTCTCAGTCCCATCCCTGTACCCATTTCATTCTTAGACTTTCCTTTGATAATAAAACCTCAGACCCAACTTTCTCCATGGGATTAAGAAAATAAGGCAATAGAAAAGTATTGCTGAATTTCCCATTACCTCTGTATATTTAAATAAACTTCCTCTGCCAGAAGGTGAAAACAAGTACCTTTTCCTACTTGCTCTAACACTTCCCCTGCTTCACTTTGAAGTATGTCACCTGGAAAACATGTGAAGTTCCTGGCACACTCTGGTGCAGGCTAGCTCTGTAACATCGGTTTTCATGTGGGTATGAATTGTAAGAAACTAATACAAGTCAACATGAAAAGAACAAACAATAAGATTTTAAGACTTCTGGCCAAGATGGAGGCTTAGACTGACATGCTCGGTCTCCCTCTACAACTAGAAAGGACTACAACTAACTCAAAACAAAAGATAACTAGAAATTCCAGAAAATAAAACTACACAGAAGCCCAACATACAAAATTATAAACCAGCAGCACTCATCAGACAGGTAGAAAGAGCAAAAGTGGACCGTGCAGTTTCCGGTAGCACTGGGGACAGCGGCAGGGAGAGCAATCCCAGCTGGAGTTGAGCCCCAGCAGCTCCCGACCCCAACACTGGGGAAAGCAGCCACCGCATAGCCTTGGAGGGTGAGGCCCAGAGGGCAAGAGGACGGATCCCGGTCTCCCAGCAGAGAATAATGGCAGGAATCCATCTTGGGCCCCTACCCCCTCACGAAGCGCCACAGTGACACAAAATAGGTTGCAGATCGCTGCCGGTCGCTGGGTTGTGATGAGTACACAGGCTCCGCCCCCTATAGCCTGTCCCAGAAGCAAAGCAAAATGCATCTGTCAAAATGAGGCAGACAACTATAGAAATCCCAGTGATGAAGCTCACCAGGCAACAGATGAAGAATATGACAGATGAACAAATAAGAAACCTTTCAAAGGCTCAATTCAGAGCTATAGTTATTAGGTGACTTACAGAATTAACAAAAGATTTGGAACAAGAATAGAAATGACTGAAAGCCACTCATATTGAAAAGAACAAAAATGCATATGAGACAAGTGGTGATGAAATAAAATCCAGAGATCAAATCAACAAACCAGAACATAGAGAAGGAAAAAACAGTCAACCAGTGCGGAAAGAGGAAACAGAAAGCAAGGAAAGTGAGAAGAGGATCAGAAACCTCTGGCACAGCTATAAGAGATCAAACATATGGATTATAGGACTGCCAGAGGGCGAAGAAGAAGAACTAGAAATTGAAAAAAATAAGTGAAAATATAATAAAGCAGAACTTCCCAAACTTGGGGAAGGAAACAGACTTACAGGTCCAGGAAGCACAGAGAGTTCCAGAAAAACTGGACCCAGGGAGAACCACCCCAAGACACATTATAATCAAATTGCCAAAAATTAAAGATAAAGAGAGCATCTTAAAAGCAACAAGAGAGAAGAAAAGAATCATGTACAAAGGGGTCCCAATTAGACTATCAGCTGATTTCTCAAAGGAGACCCTGCAGGCAAGAAGGGACTAGCAAGGAATATTCAAAGTAATGAAAATTCAAAACCTACAGCCATGAATACTCTATCCAGTGAAATTGTCATTCAGAATAGAAGGGCAGAGAAAGTGCTTCCAGGACAATATAAAACTGAAGGAGTTCATTAGATCCAAACCACTGTTATATGAGATGTTAAAGGGAATGGCTTAGAAAGAGGAGGATCAAAACTATGAACATTAAAATGAAAACTGCATCACAAGAACCAACAATAGAAGCCAGGGAATTGAAACAAAGGCAAACTAAATAGGCAACGAGAGTGGGAAAAGAACTATAGGAATGAGGAACATATTGGGGGGAGGTCAGCAGGGAGGGGTAAGGGGGTAAGGGAGGGAGATGGTACAGGAATTAAGAAGCATAGTAGGAGGGAATGGAATAGACAGGAAGAGGTTGAGAAGAACTATATGCACAACAAATGGACATAGACTAAAAGGGGGGGGGCAACTGGAGTAAGGGGGTCCACTGGGTGGAGGGGAGCAGAGGGGAGGGAAATTGGGACAACTGTAACAGTATAATCAATAAAACATATTAAAAAAAAAGATTTTAAACATGATCAGAGAACCTGAATAGCTTTTCCCAAAGAGGGCATACAAATGCCCAACAGGTACCTGAAAAGATGCTCAGCCTCACAAATCATCAGGGAAATACAAATCAAAATCATAATGACATCTCACCTTACCCCTCTCAGAATGACTATTATCAAAAAGACAAAAGACAACAAGTGTTGGTGAGGATGTGGAGAAAAGGAACCTTTGTATACTATTCATGGGGATTGAAATGGGTACATTCCACAGTGGAAACAGTATGGAGTTTCCTCAAAAAGTTAAAAATGGAGCTACTATATGATTAAGCCATCCTACTTTTGGGTATATATCCAGAGGAAGTAATATTATTATCAAAAAGATACTAACACCCATATTCATTGAAAATATGGAAAAAAAAAACTTAATGTCCATCCACAGATAAATATGTGATATATTTATGTTCTCACTTATATATGGAATCTAAAAAAGCTGAACTCAAAAATATAGGGAGTGAAATGGTGGTTGCCAGAGGCTGGAGGGTGGGAAAATGGAGAGATGTTGGTCAAAGGGTGCAATCTTCCAGCTCTAAAATGAAAATTTCTGAGGATTTAGTGTACAGCATGGTATGACTCTAAATAACAATACTGTATCATATCCTTGAGTTCAGAGAGTAGATCTTAGTGTTATTACCACAAAAATATGTGATTATGTGAGAGTGTTGAGGTGTTTATAACCTTATTGTGGTAATAATTTCCCAATATACATGTGTATTAAATCATTACACTGTATACCTTAAATCTACATGTTATATATAAATAGTATCTCAATAAATCTAGAAAGAAAGAAGAAAATGGATATAATATTTACATGGATATGATCTTTTATACATAAGTAACAAAATGCTTAAATATTTTTTGTAATTTAATCCAGAGTTTGCTATTGTATTCACAGTGTGTATACTCATAATTGGCATGAGGCAAAAACTTCAGTTTAAATAGTCTGTAAGTAAAAACTTAAGCAACTTTCTGAATAATGTAATTTTAAACAGTGGTGTGATGCTGTAGCTTTTATTGTTGTTGGATCTTGTTAAGTATCTTAGTAAGAATCATGATTGAGAATTTTCTCTGAGCTACCTCATTAAGAATAATTATAAAATATAGTTACAAATTAGCTTCAGAAATGAAGTAGATGTAAATTCTTCAGCTGCTTTTCACAAGGTGTTACTTGAATATGTTATTTTCCTCATTGACACAAGCCCTTATCTTTTCCTTTATCTTTTATATTTCAGTTATAAAACATAAAGAATAATTGGATAGTATGGCAAAAAAAAACCCTAAGCAACATACTTTTACTTAAGAATACATATGAATTTTCTCCTCTCTCACCAAATGCCATTCATATAAAAGTCTACTTTTTTTTTTTTTTTTAAATCCCACCCCAGGACTGTTCCCCTCTCCCCCATTGCTTTTAGAGAGAGAGGAATGAAGAGAAGAAGGGAGAAAGACAAATATCGATGCAAGAGAGCAGCAGCAATTGGCTGCATCCTTATAGGCCTGGGCAGGGGATCATAACTGCAACCTAAGTGTGTTCCCTGACTAGGGATTGAATCCATAATACTTCCATTACCAGATGTCACTACAGCCAACTGAGCCACACTGGCCATGCCAAGTCTACTGTTGTTAGTAGACCAATTAGAATAAAATGAAATAAATAGTAACCTTTAAAAAATGTAGAGACTGGCAGAGCCATAGCATGTAAAGTAAATTGGGTGAATGAAAGCAGTAATGTAGAGCAATAATCACTAATGGCTTCAGTGGGCATTAGTAGACCATGAGCTTGGAAGATCTTAATCAAATTATATAATCCAATTAATAATTACACTAAGGCATCATAAAATGTACCTTCTTCCCTCTGTGGTAAAATTTGAAATCTCTAAGTGGTAATGCTGGCAGAGTAATTATAGGAAAGAAAAATGATTTTTATTTTAGCATTCTAAGTTCCTCTGGTTGGTCTAATCATGAGATTAAAATGAGACATTAAGAGGAAAAAATAACCACATTTATTATGAACGTGCATATAGGGTTTCTATAAGAATATGGGACCTGAGGACAAATAGTGCAGTTAGGCTTATGTGCCATGTTGAGCTGAGGATAAAGAGGGGACATTGTGGTTTGAGACCTCAAAGGGGAGAAAAGGAATTCACATGGAGATGAAAATACAAGTACTTGGTAAATAAATGCTTGCTGGGTCATCTTTAACATTGAGACACAGAGAGGCATTGGCTCAAATGGGCCTTGCTGGGCTCCTCTCAATCACACACTAGTTTACATTAAACTATAGTAAGTTGTGATGGTTTCTCACTTCTATGAATAGATCCTATATCTAAATTCTTTTAGGAGTTAAATGGAAGGTCAAAAAATTTCTTTCTGTGTTTTATTTTTGTTTGTTTGTTTGTTTCTTAAAAATAGCCAGCTAAAAAGCATCAGTATCCCAAAATAGGCATAATCTGAGGTGACAAACTCTGCTCCCTCTCATGATTATAAAGAGAATATCCTATCCTTGAATTGAAAATGATTTATACTTGCTAGGCCCTTTAGTATAAGTACTCAGTTCATTTTGCTTTTTTTCACTTGTGGTCTAACTCCATGTATTGTTGACTGTAGCTTTAGACAGTACATTTTTTGGTCAAACTCCTTTCTCTACAGGGGTGGATGAGAGAGTCAATATGTAAAACAAGGAGTTCCTGTCTTAAGATTTCATTTCTATATGTGTTTCCCTGAAAATGAATATTCCAGAGATAAATGGAAAAAATGAGCATAGTCTCTCTGTTGCTGATTGTGACAAGCAGGTTGGAAGTAAAACATGTTTGCAGCGTGAAGTGTAAAGAGAGGCTAAATGCTTTCAGCTGAACAGCTGACTCTGCATATGTGGTTGTGTGTGTGCTGTGTGCACAGGGTAAACTTCTAAATAAGAGATGACTGAACATACAGACTAATAATAGAAGAATGTCACAATGATTGGGGATTTCAGAAAAATCTGTAACTGTTTCTTGATATTTCTGCTTGATTATCTGGACACCAGTAAATTTTGAGACTACAATGGGGTCAGCAGATGACTGTGAGCACCCTTTACTTGGTAAATCTGAAACTTAAGGATTCTATTTGGTGTAGTAAATTCAAACCAAGATAGTGTCTCTAGAGCGACATGTGACATAGGAATTCCAACATATTTCTGTTTATACAGATCATCAGTGGCATTTGATGTAACTGCTTTTATACTTAATGAGAATGCACTTCACAGTCACATACTTAAATAAGATCAGTCATCACTAAATATTTTGAAAAAGCCAATGGATTCTCTACTATCTTTTGATCAAAGGACAAAAAAATAGGAATGGATGTACAAATATATTCATTCTGAAAATAATGATAATATAAAAAATGAAAGGTGTACTTTTTTCTGCCCATGCATTTTTTCAGGAACTAATCTAAGAATTAATCATAGATTTTTATCTTATTTACCATTATTACAATAAATCTGTGAGGTAGTTGGATTTACTATTATGCCTATTTATGTAAACTGAGGTATAAGAAATTAATAGTCTGTTCAACTATTTAAAGCCAAAGTTAGGATCTGAAATTAGGTATTCTGACTCCAAAGCACATGTTCTTAACTTCTATACTATGCTATGAATCAATTCCCTTATCTTAAAACACTCTCCCAAATGATTTGAAATGATTAATAAGAAGGATTAAATGGGTTATTTGTTTTATTCATTTGCCATTGAAGATGGTATTACCTCGTCGTCGTCGGCAGCCATCCGTCTCGAGAGACGATGGTGTAGCTTCTTAAGAGTCTATCTGCACTGCCGAGAATGGCTGTGCAGTCCGACTCCGGAGTGACACGGTATCTGTCTCCTCCCGTGTTGAATCGACATCTTGTGATGACGCTGAAGCTACAGAGCCTGGGCAGGGTAATATGGAGGGTCTGCTGTTGCCCATGCAGCAGACCCCCCCTCTCTTCGCAGCTGAAGGGTCCAAGGGAAAGACGGAGTCAATACAGCTTGGCTTCAGGTGCGCCGCAGGAGTTGCCAGTGTTGACTACAACGTCAAACCGCCTTAGGGACTCCGGCTCCGGATTTTCTGTCGGGGTTTACTCCCTTAGCCTTTCCCCTGAAGAGGTATGCCGCAAGGCAGCGGAGGTTTTTTGGAGTCAGAGTTTTCCTTCTCTGATGTACCCTGACTGGAAGATCGAACCAGCGACACTTAGCTCGCAGGCCGACGCTCAATCCACTGAGCTAAACCAGCCAGGGCGGTATTACCTAGTTCAACAATATAATGAATGGTTAAAATATGTCAAATACTTTACTTCATGCTAGAAAATAACAGGGAAAATATTAGGGAGCTGAGTAAACATTTGAATGTTACACAAAAAATATTTGTGATCTTTGATATTATAACAGCTTTAGTATCTGAGGTCTTTGAGATTTATATTTTTAAGGTTCATTTGATAAAGTCTTGAAAGTGCTTGGAATACAGCCTTGCTATTGATAGAATTTTGGAGTAATATTGCTCCCAAATAGTAATTCAGTGCAGGCAAGTAGATGATCAGAGTGTAAAATTCTAATAGAAACTATAGGTAATTATAAGCAAGAAAAAAGTTCTCCTTCCTTCACTTTTCATTATTCCACTCCATTATTCTGAGCTTTCTGTAATCTTTTATAACTACTTCTAAAAAATCCAAAATTCCTACCACTTTTTCAATCCTTGTAGAACAGGGAAAATATATACATATATATTTTTCTCAACACTTTGAAATTCTTGGCTGAGACATCCATTTGAGGGGTGGAGGATTCAACAGGAAAAAAAAAAAACAATTCAGGTATCTACAAAGATATGGGTCTCAAAGCAGCCAGGCAATTGAGGCTTATATACCACCCTGAGCTATAGAAAGGGGTGGGGGTTTGGAGGTTCAAAAAGGAAGAAAGGAATTAGCAGAAAGATAAGAAGAGGAAATGTTTGGTAAACAAATGTTTGACCTGCCAGGCAGTAAGTCTCCCAGATGAAAAAGTTATTTCAGAGAGTAACTCTCTTTCCAGTACAGATCTCCTTTCTAAATTATCTTAAGCTGCTAAAGGGGAGGCAAACTGCTTTCCCTAAGTCTGCTGGTTCTAGATTGCCTCCAGTTCCACTTACCAATGTGGCATATTTTGGGGTGGCACATCCTGTTATTCAAACTTATGTCAAAATGACATTAATGATTTTATTTTTAGACAACCAACCAGTTGCCCATTCTTTCCCTATTACTGGTATATCAGAATGACATTTCAAAGTTTAGAAAGAAAAAAGGTAGATTATGTTCTAGAGTTTTCTTTTTTTTTTCTTTTATTGTTGTAAATTTGGTTGAGATTATTCATTCATGCATCTAATGAATAGTTGTTGAGCATCAACTGTGTGACAGCAGTTAGCCCCCTAGGGACACAGCTCTGAGGAAGAGAAACAAGATCTGTGTTTGACATTTTTTTTTATGGTGAGGAATCAGATATTCATCAATTGATACTAGGATGTGGAGTTATGAGAGTATATCAGGAAACTTGGGGATCAGAAATTGGAGTCTTTGAGAAATGGCTTCTTTGAGCACAAGCTAAAATGTAAAGGCCATGTAAGTGAATGGTGGGTTGAATGTAAAGACTAGAAACAAGAACTAAGACAATATGGAAAGGTAGCTCAGGATGGAGACTAGAGTGATTAAGGAAAAGAAAAAAAAACTCTCTGGAATGCTGAGAGCAAGTAAGAACATGGAAATAGATGAGACTGGAGGGGAAGGAGAAGGCCATTACTGTTTAGGAACTTGTAGACCATATATTTTGGTTTTCATCTTAAAATCATATGCAAATGGTTATAGACCATAAAAATACTTTTTAACCTAAAAGCAATGGCAAAATATTAAAAGATAAGCAATGTTTTACTTTTAAAAAGTACCGTGGTTAAAGATAGAAGATTAAAGAGTGTGGCAAGATTGCCTGTAGGAAGAACAGTTAGGAAAAACTGTTTGATTATGTATTAACATAATGACACCAGAGATTGAAAACAGAAGGTGGATATGAGATGAGGTTTTTTGATTGGTTTCATTTTTTGTAGGAATTAAATTCAGGATTTATTGATAAATTCAACCAAGGAAAGTGAGGGAGATGGGCAAGTTCAAAGGTTTCTGGATTATGCAACATGGTGCAAAATTGTGTCATTCACTAAAATAATACACACTGAAAGAGGCCAGGGATGGGCTGGGGAGTAGCACTTGAATTTCAATCTGTGATATTACATTTAAGGCACCTTTCAAATTGCTGGTGCATGTGCTCTCTGGGCAGGAAATATAATGTGCAAATTATTAACATATTACTGCTAATTGCCATGTTAGTATGGGGGGAAAATGGTTTTGAAATATTATTGAAAACACATTGGCCTTAAAAGGAAAATTTGAAAATAAGCTAGGGTAAGAATAAAGTCTTTCTGGCTGTTCTCTTTTCCAATAAGAAATGAACATATTTGGAAAATGCTGGATTGTTGCCTTTGTGTGACCTGTCTGTAATGTACTCTTAAGCTTTAGGCTACTGTAAGGACAACGTATCGTAGGTTTAATGTCTCTGAAACCAATGATTACATATCTTTCTCATCTTGTTGGTTTTAACTTTGACTCATTATATGAGATTATTTTAAAATACATGGCTTATTTTTAGCTTGATCAGAAATTTAAAAAAAAATAAATCACACTGAGCATTCAAGTATTTGTATTCATATCTTGTGGTATAAAACAAATTGGATGTGGAAATCGGGTAGGGACCTGAGAAGTTAGAAATTTGAGTCATGAAAAACAATGAATTTGTGATTGAACCAAAACAGTCAAGGGTGAAATTAAATAGATTAAGGAAGTCAGTTTCAAAGGTACAGACGTCATCAACTAACCTGTGTTTTCTGTGGCAGATTATCCATAAACTATAGAGAACAGGATCATCGGGCCCCCAAATTGCTTTTTAGTTCTCACTTTGATCTTCATTTGGATATTTTGCATACATAATTGTCCCTGGCTATTCCATCCACAATTACTCTTTTCAAAACAATTCTGAATATACTTGTTATTAAAAATTTTTGTGCATTTCAAAACTAATTAATTATGCTTTCATGAATGCATCATTTCAAAAAAACACTGGCTCTTGTGAACAATGTTATTAATAGGTTATTTTTATGCATCTAACTAATCTCTCTTCATTAGTGTTTTGAGTTTTTTAAAAATTAATTATATTTTGTTTGATCCAGAATAGATAAAGTATTTATTGGACATGAAAACATCTTATTGGGGGATTTGGAAACTGCTGGGTTAATAAAGCTTAGTGGAAGTCATCTAGAAGGGTCTAACTGGGAGGAAATGTAGCTGAGCCTTTCTTCTTGAGCTGTTCCTGCTGGTGAATGCATAATAAGAACAGACTTCTCTCATGGGAGGATGTTCATAGGAGCTTGTAGCTGGGCAGACTATAGTTCGGGAAAGGTTCAGCAAAGCTTTCAGGACCAGTTCTTGCCAGGTTCTGATCTGAGGTTACTAAGATGAATGTGACACAGACTTGATCTGAAGGAGTTATGAGAAAGATACACTATTTTCCAATGGAGTGCACTGTGTACTGCAGGAATAGAAAGAAGAGACATTTAGTCTAGACTAAGAAGGAAGATTTTTCTAGAAGAGGTGATGCCTTGCCAGATTCTTGAAAGAGAAATAGAAGTTCACCAGGAAAATCAGAAAAAGGAAGGAAGTTTCAGGAAATTGCACTGAAAACATAAACTAGGTTTGTTACGGCTAGAGAATAAACTATAAGAGTGGAAAGGGTCAGGGAGTTAGGCAGCGCTGAGGTATGGGGAGTTGAACTTGGATTAGCTATATAAAGAAAGTCTATCCACAAATTTAATAGTAACCAACTGGAAAACATTTTAAATACTTATACCCAACTCTCTTTCTTTTCTTTTCCTTTATCTTACCTGCTCCAAAAAGTTATTGATTATATATATGGAACTCTAACAATATTCACACACAAGTACACAATTTCTGTTTACTATCTCCAGTGATGATGCTCTTAACTAAGGCAGTGTCCTTATATATAGGAATAGTCCTTCAAAGCTTACCTCTCGCTACAAACGGAAAATGTTTTTGGTAATTTAAGAATTTCTTCTAATAAGAACTAGTGAGGATGTGTTCACTCTCTCCTCACAAATCATCTCTGCCTTCTCATTATCTCATTTCCACTCCCATATGCATCATCCCTTTTGTCTTGTAATCACCTGCGTTGTTAGTGAATTTATTAAAGAAATGATTCCACATATACTACATTGTCCTAAACCTGTGTTGTTGCTTCTGTCTATGTTCTAAGCTTCCCCCCACCTGAGATCTTTGATAAGAGGAGCTGTTGATTTTGATTCCCATCTTTAGAACATAGTAGTTGCAACAGTAACTCTGTACAATTTGGCTCAATAAATAATTTTTGAATGCATAAATGAATAAGAAACTAGATAAACAAAACATTATAAAATATGGAAGGAAAGATAAATTCTGGTTGTGGTTTGGGTGAGTTTTTATGGTGGAGGTGAAATCTATTTTCACGAAGAGAAGTAAATATTTGCCAGGCAGAAGTAGAGGCAGGAATTAATCTAGGTAATAAAACTTTCCAGAAAATACAAGGCACAGTCCAGCATAAGTAAGGGGTCTAATGTGACAAGGGGATATAGTGCTTAATTACAAAGGATGTGGAGACTGTGACATCCTTTGAAATGTTATCCCAAATTATTTAGTTCAGAAAAACTTTAAATAATGAAACATGTAATGTTTTTGTACCAATAAATACCATTATTATACCTTTGAGTTGGGTGCCTGAAAATAATTTTTATGGAACAAATAAATGGATACAATATGAGAACAAATATTCTAGGAGATAGTTGAGGAAACCATTGAAAGAGTGACATACAGTGACATACAGTGAGCAGCTGTGCTATATGGGGAGCGGGGAGAGAAAGGGGAAGGGATACTATGAGTACCATGTATTTTAGATCTAAAAATGTTGTAACTTGGCTTGAATATTGACAAGGATGAAAAATCATAGATCCCTATAATTTTAAGCTTTTTTGAGAGAGCACATACCTTACAACATAGAATATCACTTATCAAAGGGTTTATTATTCATGCTCATGTGCATAATAAATAGAAGTTTCATAAAAAACAAAAATAGATATATAAATACATAAATAAATACCAAACCTTGGAATCACCTCCCAATTAACACATATACTTGGATGGCTTTAAGCCAATTTGATTTATGCTGCAGTCACCGGGATGCCCAAAGTACATTTAACTGCACGATACACCCCTATCAGTATCACCAAGTACCTCCTAGGAGATTGCTTTATGTCTCAGAAGTGTACCGTTGACATCTTGCAAGCAAAGCCTTCACATTTTCATTATCATGAATATTATAGCTTATGATACTATTTATATGTTTATTATCATAAGATTCTTGGCAGGGTATAAGTATTGTTTGAAATAATGAATTAATCTTCAGTACTGATTGGCAGGCACTATTCTTAAGGTTTGTTCAACAGAGAACAATGGACTGCTCTTAAGTAATTTGTGTTTACTTATTTTAAGAAACATATAAATGTAGTTTATATTATTTCCAAGGGGCATATATTTAAAAGTTAATCTGTTAATATTATAATAGGATTTTAAATTTTGTTATAAGGATTTAGTATATTTTTCCACAAATTATTTGGTGATGTATCTGTTACTATATGATGCTATTTGTATCTGTAAATCCTCACTAAATATATACATATCTTCTCTCTTCCTTCCTTTCTCCTATTTTTCTGATCTGCTTCCATTGATGACTCTATACTTTTGACTCCAGACTGGCAATATGAGGGTAAGATTACAAAAGTAAACATTTCAAACAACCTCATGAGCATTGCTTGTCTGTCTGTGTTTTACTCTCTTTAGAACATTGTTAAAATTTTATTAACTCCCTTTAATTAGTCTCTTGATCACAATTAAAGTTCAATTATGCTTGTTTCTGTTGTGAAGCTTTAATTACAACTTATCCTTGTTAATCATTTCTTTAGGTTATTTCTTTGGGTTAAACTACCATCCTATTATCTCTGTCCTGAAGGACTTTTGTTCTCCCCTGGTCTATGCTGGTGTTTTCTCAGTGAGATCTGAGTAATTTTATGGTACAGAAAGTGACTGTGTTATGATATGGTAAGCAATCTCCATGGCTCATGAACATTTTTAAAAAATAAAAAGTTGTTAAAATTAATGATGCATGATTCGATTATAGGATTTTTCATTTTAAGTGTCAATATACATCTTGATGAATTTGATCTCAGGGTGAGTTCTGTTGTAGTTGTGTCTTCTTACTTTCCATTGTTTTCTCTCTTTAGATTGCAAATTAGCCAGGGGAGGACCACCAGCTACAATAGTTGCTATTGATGAAGAGAGTCGGAATGGTGAGTGAGCTTTATGTTTTACAAGTGACTTATCTAAGAGGGATTTCTTCTAAATCTCAATGCTCTAATTTTTATGTGTGGAAGAACTAAATAAAAGCTTCAACCCAAATTCACAAATGACTCCCCTTTGATTTCTTCACTATAAGAGTTTAAATACTGCCATTCCCTGCCAATGCTTTACTTGGGCTATATGATCAGAAACTCTAGATAGTTGCTTAGTTTTGATTATGAAGAAGTCATTTGATTAAGTTCAGTCTGGGAATGCATCCAGATACTGGCTGGAATTTTTCTTTGTTAATAGGTAGAGTTGACTATTACCTTACATTCGTCCAAGATAAGCCTTACACTGCTAACTTAAATTGGTTGGAATCAGGTAAGGATCAGGATCCACATCTTATTAGAAATGGCAATTTGGGAATGGTTAATGGGAAAACTGAAAGTGCATGGGAACAGAAAGACTGACAGAAAGTACAGAGCACCTGAAAAAGTATGAGCTTTCACAGAGGTTGTCTACCATTATAAATAACTAATACCTAATTCATATTAAGTTCTTTAAAAAAATAATTTTCCTCATCCACACAAAAATAGATATAAGTAGTACTTTACTCACAATACTCTTTTAGCAGCTCTGAACTTCAACGTACAAATATTTAAAGACTATCCTCTATTAGGTAGCCATGAAATGATAATTTCTCTTGAATGCTGGTTTCTAATTCAAACTATTCTAATTGTGGGAATGTGCTCTGTGGCATATTTTGCTTACTAATTCTAGAAGGGACCATTCATTCCTCTTGTTTGATTGGTACTTTCTGTCTATTCTAAGCATTGTGTTTTCCAAATTTATATATTTTTTAAAAAGAATTGTCAAATATAACAGAACATGGTTTTTCATAGAAGTCAACCTACATATATTTTGAAAACTTCTATAATATACATAATACCTGCATTGTTCACTACTTGGCTATAGTTCCCTGCTTTTCATGACTGTGAATATTTCTTGCCAACTCCTTCTAGCCTTAAAAGTTTCTTTTGAGAAATTAGCTGACAGTCTTATGGGAACTCTCCTGTAGGGAACTAACTTCTTTTCTCTTGCTGATTTTAAGATCCTCTCTTTATCTTTAACTTTTGACATTTTAATTATGATGTGTCCTGGAGTGGGCCTCTTTGCATCCATCTTGTTTGGGACTCTCTGTGCTTCCTGGTCTTACATGTGTATTTCTTTCACCAAATTATGGAAGTTTTTCATTATTTTTTCAATTAGATTTTCAATTTATTGCTCCTTCTCTTCTCCTTCTGTCACTCCTATGATGAGAATATTGGACCTCTTAAAGTTGTTCCAGAGGCTCCTTATACCATCCTCATTTCTCTGGTTTCTTTTTCCTTCTTGCTGTTCTGATTGGTTGTTTTTTGCTTCCTTATGTTTCAAATCATTGATTTGATTCTTGGCTTCATCCGCTCTACTGTTGTTTCCCTGAAAATTATTCTTTATTTCAATTAGTGCATCCTTCGTTTATGAGTAGATCTTTTTTATGCTGCTGAGGTCCTCACTAAGTTGCTCAAGTATCCCTATAACCAGTGTTTTGAGCTCTGCATCTGATAGATGGTTTGTCTTCATTTCCTTTAGCTCTTTTTCTGGAGTTTTGATCTGTTCTTTAATTTGGGCCGTGTTTTTGGCCTCCTTATTTTGGCAGCCTCCCTGTGTTGTATGTAATAGGTAGAGCTGCTTTGACTCTGTTTCTTGGTAATGTGGCCTAATGTAGTAGTTGTCCCGTAGGGTCCAGTGGCACAGCCTCCCCTATCACCAAAGCTGGGTACTTGAGGTATACTCTTCATGTGAGCCGAGTACACCCTTGTAGTTGAGTCTTGGTTGCTCTTGGCAGATCAATGGGAGGGATTTACCCTGGCCAGTCAGCTACAAGGATTGGCTGTAACCACTTACCACCAACTTCTGCCCTCCATGGATGATCAGCTATACAGTAGCAAGGTGATGGTGCTCTAATGTGGTCTGTAGCTATCCATTGGGTCTGCTGGCCCTGGGATTTCTTTGTTGGTACAGGCCATGGTCAGCCTTGACCTGTGATTTGCCTGGTGTCACTATGCCTGAGTTAAAAAGCAATCTGAGATGGCTGCTACTTATACTGGACTTAGAGATTAACAGGCAAAGCCAAGCTGTGAATCTAGGCTGGTTGGTGCTACTGCCAGGCCTGGGCCTCAATGAGGCAGCTCTTGCTTGTTTGATAGGATTTAGGAAGTTGTGAAGCATGAACCAAGACTAGCCATTCATATGGAAAAGCTGCTTGGGTGGGCCTAACACTGTTAGCCAGGTTGATGGAGTCTCAGATATGGCACAAGCTTGCCAGCCTATAGGGAGAGGATTTAAAAAAAAGACATTGGGCTCTGCTTGCCTTTGTCCCAGACACATCTGTTTCTCCCTGTATGCCACTGGTATCTTTCAAGCAGCTACCCAGGTGCTGGAGCTCAGAGCTAGTGAGTCTGAGTAGGTGAATCCATGTGTGGGTTCTTTAAGAGGAACTTCTTGGTGCTCCAGCAGTTTCTTCCACTGAATCAATCTTCATTTTTTTTATAACCCAAATTTGTCGGGGCTAATCTTCTTGTCCTGGAACCCAGGGCTGGGAGGTCTGGTTTGGGGCTGTGACTCCTTGCTCTCAAGATATCCCTCCCGAATTTTTATCCACCACACATCGGTGAGCGACCAGTCAGTTCCACATCTGCACCTCTCCTATCAGTCAGGATGGATGTGGTTTCTTTAATTCCATAGTTGTCAGACTTACATTCAACTCAATTTCTGACAGTTCTGAATGATGGTTGTTCTCTATTTTAGTTGTAATTTTTATGTGCTTGTGCAAAAGATGAGCCATGTCTCAAGTTCATTTTCATTACAACTACCAGAAAGCATGTTTTTGTTATAAGGACACAAATTCAACACATAATAAGACACACATTGGGTCCTGATAATTTCAAGAAAGCTCTTGGGCAAGTATATAGAACGTGTTAAACGTGTAATTTCCTTTAGAAGGGAAAATGTATACAAAGAAAAAAACTTAGAACATATCTTATTTAATAAAATTAGAATTTCTAAAAATTCTTTCTGGAAAACATACATATATCCAAATCCCGTGCATGGATGCATGTGGCAACTTCATTCATATTGCCAAAAATTGGGAGCAGACAAGATATCTTTCAGTAAGCAAATGGATAAACAAACTGTAGTATATCCAGACAAATTCAGTGCTAAAAAGAAATGAGCTATCAACCAATGAAAAGACATGGAAGAACCTTAAATATCTAATTAACAAGTGAAAGAAGCCAATCTGTAAAGGCTACATACTCCTACATACTATATAATCCCACTATATGATATTCTGGTAAGAGCAAAATGATGAATAAAATAAAAATATCAGCAATTGCTAGGGGTGGGCAAGGAAAAGATGAGTATACAGAGCACAGAAGATCTCTAGAACAGAATAATATTCTGTATTCAAATGATAGCTATGTCATTATATATTTGTAAATCCCATGGCATGTTTAACAGCAAGAGTAAAATCTAAGGTAAACTGTAGACTTTGGGTGATTAAGATATGTCAATGTAGGGTCAACCTACATTGTCAACCCAAATGTGCCATTCTAGTGAATGGTGTTGATAATGGGGGAGGCTACCCATGTATGGGGAAAGGGGTACATGAGAACTCTTTGTATATTCCTCTCATTTTTTTAAATGAACCTAAAAACTGCTCTAAAAATTAAGTCTTAAGAAGATCTTTCTGGAAATATATGTTCTGGTTTCACAGGACCCTGAGTTGCTTATGGCAACGAGTCCTACCTGAAAGGAACGAGGGCAGGAGCAGTTTTACTAGAACTATTCAAAGCTGCTCCAAGTGCCTGCCAAATCAGAGTCCTGGCTGCTTTACAACTATGCAATGGCATTCAAACAGGTTTGAGAACAAGTGGTTCAGACTAGTTCTCAGAAACTGAACAAATACATAGGCAGTGTTGAATCAAGGGAACCAGACATTTTTAAGTTATGGCATGAACATAACACTGTGATTATACAAAATTGGACAGATTCAGAAGCAAAAGGATATTCCTATCTCTATGTGAGAGATTAGAAGATCCATTCTAAATGTCCTTTATGGATGTAGAATTAAAAAGATACTGTGAGGTCACAGCAAATTTGAGAAATGAAAGATAATGCTGAGTGTCTACTATCTGAAGACAGCTGCCAGTAAAGGATGCCATAGCTGATTCAATGAAAATGTTTTCTCTTCCTTGTCTGGGCAAGTTCCAGAGCCAGAGTGGGAACTGAGATAAATATTACTGCCCTTCCTTACCTGCTTCCAGGGAGGTAGAAGAGGTCACATAAAGAAACAATGCATGCATTTGGTCATTCCTTCCCTGGAATTTCTCTGGTTCAAGCGTATAGCTCGAAGAGGGAGGGGTAGTATATAGAGGTTGGATCTTCATTTGAAAAAGTTATTAAGAGGCATTTAGAAGTTGTTTCTGGCTGCCTTTTCCTTCCATTGTCAAAATCACTAGTCTGGCAAGGGAGAAGATAAAAATTTTATGTTGAATTTTTTTATTCTTTATAGTTGCAATTATATATCTTTCCAATTTATAATTAGGAGTTAGCCAAACTCTGCTCTACAGACCTCCAGGGCGTCCCAAATAGAGTGATACACAGTGCTAGTAAAAGAGGCCTTGTACTCATGGAAAGAAAGACTCTAAATAACCAATACATCTTTATTACTATTCACACAGTTCAAACAAAGTGTGATGTGATATAATTTTGTTGACATCCAAATTTTCACAATCCTCCCTTTTTGTTTATTTATCTTTATTCTTCTTCTTTATTCCCTAAAGAGAGCAATATTTAAAGTGGCAAAACATTTGGGCAAGAAAAGCAATCAGAGTAGACCTAGATAAGACTATAGGATAGCTCAGAGTAGAAGATGACTGGAACCCCAGATGTAAGATTATATCAGATTTTGAGAAGAAAGGGAACTGAGGAACCAAGTGGTAAGTATCAGGCAACTTGGATGACGTTATTCCTCTGGGGAAAGTGAAAAGTTTGAAGGTGCAACCAAGAGGTTGAAGATGCTAGGAATATATAGTAGATGGAAAAATGTTTCAGTAATAGTTGCTATAGACAGAGTCCTTGGCTTATGTAAATGTTTGAGATACAGGTTATTAAAAGTTGAAATTCTTATTTGGGCTGGTCCTTAGGCCATGCTTCTTGACTTTTTTTAAATGTGTCTAAACTAGAACACCTGTTTAAGATTTCCTAAATTTCATTATCTTTATCACTCTCTCATTTTATGGTAAGTATTCTGGTTATTTCAAATAAGGCACATAACAAAGTGCATCCTATATAATTTATGTATTAAATCAAATATGAAAGACAGGATAAAATCTTAGGCATTAAGCTTTTGAATAAAATGTACAGAACTTCACTCATAAAAACAAAAGGGAGAGGGAAATCTGGTATACGTATATTTCTTAATGGGAAGGATAGTTCTAAGTGTTTGATTTTAAACAATTACTTTCTATAAGCACTTTTTTCTCACCTCTATTCTGTGTTATTGTCTTATTGTTAAGGTAAATAGTATTTGTCACTTCCTTTCATGGTTTTCCTTAACAAATATCCAAATAAATATATCTGAAACATGAATACATTAAAAAGAAAATTTAAGACAAATAAAATAAAATATGGTTTTTATGCAGTAGGCTCTACACTAATGGAACACCACAATTCTAACAATAATAGAAGTCCTATAAAGACTAAGGTAAATAAGTAGATGACTGTACAAGCTTATAAAATATTAAAACTTATTTTAATATTAGTCTTCATATTTTAGTATTAATTTTAACTAATTCTTTGTACAAGATTATGTAAGATTGTTAGTGCTGACATCAAGTAAATGACCTTTAGCTAAATATAGAAGTTTTGTTTTTCTAAATAAATTTAAAAATACTTTATGTTCCATTTGTTTTATAATTTTATAACATCCTAACTTGATTCTAACTGCCAAAATATTAAATCTTGTTATAAGACATTAGTGCCCTTCTGGGTAGATTGCATAGCAGAAAAATCACGATTCCAATTTTTTTGTGGTTCTATCATTTACTTTTTTAAGTTATCATCAAGTCATCTTTGCTTATTTTCAGTGAAAGGTGTACACATTGATGAGGAAATAGAATTTTTCAGTAAATTATGAAGAAGTTAAATGATACTATCTAAAATACATCTGCCAATATTAGACTTAAGTTGATGTAAAAAAAACTTCATGTCCATTCTTTGTGTGTTTTAAACTTCTTATTACTGTGACTGTAAGACAGCTGTCATAGTAGAAAACAATTTGACTCTGCTCATTACTGCTGAAGCTATATATGCAAGGATGCATTCGTGCCAAAGAATCATTTTCTAAAAGGTCAGCAGCTAAAATCTTCTGAATGTAAAACTCTTAATTGATAAGTAAATAGAAAAGTTTCTAAGCATTAACAAAATAGGTTGGTATTTAATCAAGTCATCTAGAATTTTATTGACATGTAATCATATATTTAATTTATGATATTCCTTTTTTCATTTGCTTCTTAAATAGTATCCAATATGTAATGATATTGCTAGATCTAATGAAATGATCATAAAACAAGGAGCAAGAGAAGTTGACAAAGTAGACAGAAGGGGGAAAAAAGCCAGCAAACTAGGACATTTTATACAACTCTGAAAGTTAGTGATCCCTCATATAATGTTTAAATTTCAGAATGTCAGTGTTATTAACAAAAATGAAAAGATTCAGTCATGCAAAATAACCCCTGGTTTCTAACAAATTAAAAACATATTTAAGAAAAGACATTCTATTATAACTGTAATTTTTATTTTTGTTTAAATCCTATATTGTAATCTTATGTCTAATAGGAATAAATCCAAATTATATAGAATTAACTTATCTCACAAGGACACAGACATTTAATCATAAATGATGCTGTTAAAATAAATAATTTTTTCTATAGAGAGAATAACTAAATCATAAGTTATTAAGGCAAACAACTGAAGCTAGCATTGATTTCATTTGCACAGATTGTAGGAACATGGACCATGGGCCTTGGAGTGCAGGTAGGAGTGAAGGCCTATTAGCTTCTATTCACTTGTAACCATGTACGGAATAGAAAAGAAAATCCCATAATTTTTTTCAGAAGAATAAGAAATTCTATATGTAAAAGATGAGTCATTCTAATTTAAATTTTGAAGCCAAACAAGGTATATATGAGTGTTTCATGTGGCCCAAAGGCCACCAGTACTTTGACTTCTAATTCTGGCCATATGGATGGTAGAAGTAAATTAGGATGATGTAAAAGACAAATATTCTTCTAAATGGGGGATGGGGAATCCATAGGGAGATACATTTCTGGGGGTAAGGGGTGGACTTTGACTTTCTTTCTTTTTTTTTTTTTTTTTTTTTTTTTTGGCGTATCCAACATACTGTTTACTCTTAGGTTATGCAATTTTTTAGTATAGTTGCGGAGTGAATCCCTCATGGAAATTATTTAAGAACTTATGTGTTTAAGAAGCACTAAAGTTCAATTACTGGTCCTAGAATAAAGCTCCTGGGAGTTTCTTCTGTCCAGAAATTTCTTAATCGATATCTACATCTGCTCATCCTCAGAATGCTCTCTTGAGGCTTTAGATTCCAGCATTCCCCTGTCCCACAAAGACTCTTTCCCAAAGTGCCCCTTTAGTACAAATGGTTCTATAGCTATCACTTCTGCTCCTCATGGTCAAATATTGGCTGCTAGATTATCCCTCTTTCTTGCTGAGGCAGTAGGGCTAAGAGTTTTCGTCTCTGTGAGGACACTGGGAATCTGAAATCGGCCATTATAACTTTTGAGCAGAGGAAACAGTAGTGTAAAGGCACTGCATGAAAACTAATCCCCAGGTCATTTGAAACTTTCTTGAATTTAAAGTGCTTCCTACAACAGTTTTCAAAGTAAATGGTCAAATGCCACATATTTCTGACTGAAATTACTAATGCAATTTAATTAAATATGCTTATAAGTGTGCTATGTGGATTAATAAGTAGGAAAATACTTGATATCCTTTCATCTGTAGCTACTTCCTAAACTGTGAATTATGCACAAAGGCCAGCATGTATTTATATCATATCAGGTGGTGCAGTTTAAGCAAATGGTACATGCTTATTACCTATGACAAATAAAAATGGACCTCTTAATTGTATTCAATAATAGAAGGTTTGAAGAATTGTCATAGCTATACATTCTTAAAGTACACTCAGCTTGGTTAGCATACAAATGGGTGTTAAACAGAATGTGAAGATATGATAATATGCTAAAGGTACCTTCTTGTTAACCTCCCTAAACCACTCGCCCCTGGTGACTAGCGGCAAGATGTTTTTAGTATCAGTCTTCATTTTTGTTTTCCACATTCTGCATTTTGCCAGACAGTAATTTTTGTTTCTCTAGTCTTAAGTTAACACAGAACTCCCCTTAACTCAAGGCACCTAGGAACCAAGGCTCTTTCCATTGTAATAACATTAAACTATGTTCTTTTACCTTATCCTGCTCTTGCTGGTATTTTTCTTCTTGTTTGTTTGCTTTTAAAGTTTCCAAATCTATAAAGCAGTGATTTGAAGAGTCAGACTTGTATGCATTGAGAAGGTTGCACGTTAGAATTGTTTTGAGTAGGGAAGGAATAGTTACCAGGCAAGGCTGATTGGGAAAATTATCCTCCCAAGTTTCTGTCTTCTACTTTACAATAAAACAGCTGTGATAAAAGGTAAATGGAAACCACCAAATATAATTCTCTCATTCCTTATTGGAAACCACCTCTAACATACCCACATAATGGTTTGTGGTGTTGTCATTTCAGCCACTCAATTACTTAATCAATATTTAATCATTTATTTAGTCTTTTCTTTAAGATATCCTACTGACACTTGACATGGTGTGAGGCCCTATTCTAAGCATTGAGGATGCATTGGAAAGAGGCATAACTATTCCCCACCTGGAGGCAGAGGCAGGACCTCTAGTGAGGAAAGTAAAGCAGAGCAAACAAGAAAACAGGGAGTGATGAGCAGCTGTGGAGGCAGTGGTGCTGTTTCAGGTCGAGGGATGCTTCTCTGACATCACATTCACATGTGAGCAGAATTCTGTACAAAACTAAGAACAAAGATGTGAGCTGTGCATTTAGCTAGAAAATGTACATTATAGATGGAAGAAAAACAGTTCAAAGTCTCCAAGGATGAATACCACCAGTAATTTTAAGATATGGCAAAAAGGTGGCTGGAGAAAATTAATGAAAACAAATGTGGTTGAAGAACTAGAGAATATGGATGTTGACTGAATATATGCAGATGAGTCAAAAAAAAATTAAATTGATTTGGTAATGAATCATTTGATAGTGATTTCATCTAGCAAACTATAATTTACTAAGAATAATTCTCCTTCTGATTCCTTACTCAATGTCCTAGTTTGCATAATTCAAAATCTGAATAGACAACTATTATGTGTATGAATGTTTACAATCTCAGGTCATTTTATTATTCAAAAAAAGTTGTGCTCCATTAAAAAAAAGAAGAAGAAAATGCATTAACTCATGCAATTTGGCTTGGTGGTATCACTGCCTCATTTAACGCATAATAGAGGATTGCTGAAGCATTCCAAAGGTCAGTGTGAATATGATTGTTTTCAGTCATAAATGACTACTGAGTGTCTGAGAGTTTGATAGTGTGGTGCCATCAAAATTATGAGTGATCTTTTTGTTATATTACATTGTCTTCAGAAGGGAAAATTTAATACTATAGGATTCACATTTCTGAGTAATCTTCTCAAACATATCCATGTTACTTGATAACATGGCCACCTTTAAAGAAGCATGTTTTGGCGAAACTGTTGATTAATGTGCTTGATTTATCTTAATTCTTAGGATAGGCAGGGTGTGGGCCTTTCAGTGAGGAAGTAGTATCTTATCAATAGCTCTAGGTTCATTTACTATTCTTAAAAGTTTATTTTAGGGATGTGAGGACTCTTATTGGCAGCAGTCAAACTCAATACTATAAATTAATTGAAAACAAAGTGAATAATTTAACTGCTAACTTTAGTACTTTTCCCAAACCTTAGAAACAGTTTTAGATTGCTTTGTAGTGAATAAGCTTCATTGAACACTGTTAAATGCAAAGTTTTTCTTTCTACAATATGTTTGTATTACTAATGACCAGTTTATACCTCTGCTTTTCTGTGTTATGTAGCAAATATGAAAGTGAATGGTGATTACCCAGAGGGAAAGAGGGGGGAGGGGGAGGCAGAAGAGGGTGAAGGGGAACTAGATATTGATTTAAGGAGACTTGACTTGGGGTGGTGAATGCAATGCAATGTAAAGGTGATGTTTTATAGATGACTACACCTAAAACCTATATAATTATATTAACTAGTGTCACTCTAATAAATTCAATAATAAAAAGGTGAATGTTTTATTTGTATTATTTGAACATTCTTTTGACATCTTGAATCTTTATATCTCTCAAATGATGTCTCACGATGAACAGGTTTTTGCCAGTTGATACCATTTGTTTTCTAGACTCTATTGAGTCCCAGAAGAGAAGTAATTATTTCAGTTTCATTTCAGTCTATGTTAAAAAGCCTGATTCTTACAAAATACTGTTTTTCTCCATATCTTTCATTCTTCACTGTATTCTACTCATTGCTTTTTTTTTTTTTTTTTTTTCATTCAAGGCTAAACAACTAAAATTATATCTGACTTTGAGGAGACTAAATACCAGCAATTTGAAATTTAATAAGAGATAATTATTGATGATTTACATAATCATAATTAAGCTACCAACCTTATGTATTTCTCTGGTTGAAAATCACTATCTTGCATATTTATCTTTATCAGTGTAGGCAAATGAAACATTGATAGGAAACTGTGTAGACCTGCCTATGAAGACAAATCTGCTTTTAAAAGAAGGCCTCAAAGATTATCTTTTAGACTTCAGCTTTATAAAAGCATGCTGCTTAAATTAACATTTTTGACGTGCTATGTTGTGTTTTAAGTATTAATGTGAATTTAGCATGGTCCTTCATGGTATGTGTGTCTTTGATTTAACATAAATTTTAATTTTTAAATAACTGAATTTAGTTACAATTGAAGCTCTGGGAAGGTATATATTTTTTATATTCTGTGACACAGTCACTCAGAAATTGCATGAATATTCCTGGTACACGAGGTCTGTCCAGAAGGTATCCAGCCATGTATAATGAAAAATAGAGATATTTATTGAAGAAGATGCAAGATACAGGAAAAATTTGTACATGTGATAATGACGCCTCAGTCTCCTTCAAAGTAGGTACCTTGGAACCGTCACAGTTCCTCCAGCATCACTTCCATTGTTCACTCTGCAAAATCTTTTGTTGGAATCTCCATCAGTTTCCCTGTTGTATTTCCTGAGTCTTGTCAACAGTCTAAAATCTCTTCCCTTTCAAAGGTGATTTTAGTTTGGGGGAGAGCCAGAAGTCACAGGATGCCAAATCTGGGCTGCAGGCTGGGCTGAGTCACCTGGGTGATTTGATGTTTCACCAAAAATCTCTGCACAAGACTTGATGCATGAGCTGGTGCATTGTCGTGATGAGGCTGCCAATCACTAGTTGCCCATAGCTGTGGCCTTCTGAATCATCTGGATGGTTTCCAAAGAGGAATGTTCAAAACTAATACAAAATTTAATGCAGATTCACTGCTCTATTTTCTAAGTCATCTTGAATGCAATGGCCACACAGTACACATGCTCATTCAATGGCATCTACCATCCCCACTGTTTACTACAGTGAAGTTGTCATTGTTCACACACGTGCATTTCAGTCCACTCTCCTTGGCTGCCAGATCATATACATTCGACACAACAATTCTTGTTATATTAACAATGGCTGGGCTTTTCCTGGACAGACCTTCGTATATCGAGAAATGTCTTCGGTGAGAGTTAGTACAAGAGTAGGGCATATAATTGTATTTATATTAACAGCAGTTGACAAACAAGGAAAATCTCCTATAAATAGACAGAATTCAGTTTTCCTGTAAATATAAATCCATTCTCAGGGAATGACAGGATAGAATGCAATTATATATAAAATACTTTATGCAAGATGGAAGGAAAATATATTTATAATAGTCTGTAGAGGCTGAAAGGCAATAATAGTCTATATATGAGTCTATATATACTATATATTCTTGATATAAATATATATAACGTATAATATATACTCCAGATATATAGATATTTATATTTGACTATAAAAATAGTCTAATAGTCTAACAAGCTGGAAAGCATACACGCACACACGCACATATATATTGTGCATATATGTGTTTGTATATACATGCGTATATGTGTATTCTTATTTAAGCATAAAATGAAAAAGTGAAAGACTTACAGCACTTTGGGATTCCCAAGCAATGTGAAATAAAGAACTTTGCAAGTGAAGTGTAAGTGCAGAAATGCTTCCATAAATACATTGAGATGTTCTTAATAGGAGCAAGCAAGTTTCTGTGTTTTTTTAAATATGCATGAGGAAAAGCAGTAGTTTAGTATCCATGTAATTATAAAAGGGATCCTAAAAGCATGATGCCCTTGATAAGAAAAAGCCTATGGGTATTGGGAAGACCCATTACTTTGCATTTCATTAAATTGGTTAATAAAAAACATGTTTTGGTCTACTGAATTTATGTCTATATATTTATTTGTTTCCAAATGTTATGTGCTAGCACCTATACATAATCTTTAGAATAAAAACAGGAACTTCTATGTACTTTATTCAGTTTTTTTATTTTTTTCCTGCCCTTGGAAAGTATTGTTGCAGCATACTGATGAGTCAATAATTGGCTACATTTTTACATTCACTTTACTCATATGAAAAATTGTTTTTCTAGTCTAGTTTTTGCAAGCAATTCAGTATCATTTCACAGTTTAGTTGATTGAAAAATATCTTATGAGTGTCTCTACTCCATTATTCAACTAAGCTCAAAGGTATTAGCCTTTAACCTTTAAACTTTAGAGCAGAGTGATAACCATTTATTACAGGATTCCAGCTCCATTTTAGAAATTACTAGGTATACAGTTAAGCATTCTTTACATTTTGAGATATATTGCTCCAACTTAAAAATATTCCAAATATTAATAGTTTCTCACATAAAGTTTCATGTAACATGGAAATGATTTTTATTTAATATGTCACATCACTTATCTAAAATTGTCAAACATGAGGTATTCAGTGTAATTATATTTTCTTTCTAACTTAGTCTTTAATATTTATATTGCATAAGGTGCAGTCCCTCTAATTATCAATAAATATACTAAAGTATTTTTATGCTAATATGCATATTTTCAATATATTTTATTGAACTGAAAAAAAAAATGTGCTATATCCTCAATATTCTCTCAAGTCTCCAGTGGCTCAAATGCAATTCTTCAATACAAAGGTTTAATAAATACTGAATATTTAATACATATTGAATGTTTAAAAGAGCTGACTTGAGTCATGAGCTATGCATTTGACAGAGTAAACAGCATGATGGGCAGTTTAGAATGGAAAATGTCCAATGATATAAGCTACACATTGATACTTAGGATTAGTAAAATTCTTCCTAATGGTAGCCCAGATATGCTTTGTAACTAATTGTTATTGTCACTAAACAATTATTATATTAAATAATATCATTACTATGGAAGGAAGACCTTGCAAACTGATGAGAATTTTATTTTTGTTACACTTTAGTAGGTCAAATTTCCCAACTTATTTTTGTATGTCCTTAAAAATAATTTAAATACACAAAGTGTCATTCCTCATTTTAGTATATATAAAACTGTATTAAATTATTTGAATTATATTTGTATGATCAAACTAGCAGAACTTGGAGGGAAAATGTATTGGTATATGATGAAAATATGTATGGATCATATATAAATATTTGCATGTTTTACATGCCAAATAGGTTTTATAAAAAGGACTGAGGAAAAACTATTTTTCCTTCCTTTCACTTTATTCTAAATATGTACATTGATAGAAATAGAGATAGAGATCAACATATAACAGAGAGAAAGAGCAATAGAATATATGAAGCACTGACGGGAACATGAGAACAGTATACATGTTTTGTTCCCCTAATAAAGGGTATTTGGCCTTGGAGAAGGGAGAGAGATAAGGAGGATTTTCCTAAAGCAGCTCATTTTACCACATAGCTAAACTTCTCAATTTGAAGGTACTGTGGTATCATTTATGCCTCCATGGTTTTGGAACAATGGTTTAAAGATGTGATAGCGGTTTAGGAAACACAACTGGAGGTAAAGGGAGATATTTTATTTTAAAGGCGTCTTCACATTTGTGACCCCTGAACTCACCCTTCAGCCTTCTCTTTCCTTCTCTCTAATTTCCGAGTTAACTCCCCTATTTGAAATGAAATGTCCACAGTGTTAGTTCATAACTTATTTTATATTATCAATTAGTTTATTATAAGGGATTTTTCTCCAGCTTGATTCATTTATTGATGGTAAAGTTCTAGGCTTATGTTTTTCTTGATCAAAAAATCAAGATAATGGCAACTCTACCTTTCCAAACATCCAAGCCTCTCTCCTCCCTACAGATTAACACTTGGATTAGGATAACCCTGTGTAGAAATTGATATATGTGACAGAGATGAAAATCAAGTTTCAGAATAGAGACTTACACTTTACTCTTAGGCTCAGAATAAGAAATGCTGAGGCCTTGGTCTGGTAGCTCACTTGGTTAGAGTTGTCCAGATATGCCAAGGTTGCAGGTTTTATCCCTAGTCAGAGCATGTACAAGAAGCAACCACTGAATGCCTAAACAAGTGAAACAACAATGTTTCTCTCTCCCCTCCGCAGCCAGAGTTCTCTCTCTCCCTCTAAAATCAATGAATGAAAAAAAACAAAAGAAAAAATGACAGTAACTAATCATCTATTACTCATCTAACATGTGCCAAGCACTGTGACTAGGAAAGGAAAGGTCATTAATGGCATTATGTCAACCCTTCAAGAGCACTTTAGTTGTAAAGATAGCAATAAAGAGACAATATAAAGACATTAAGATAAATAAGTACAAGACACAGAATTAATACACAGGAAAAATCATCTAACTATCTGGTAGAGAGAAGGTATAAAGGAAAACTTGGTGAGGAGGGAAATACCTGAGCAGAACTGTCACAGAATCTTTCCAAGATAAAAAAAACTAAGAGGGAATGCAAGATATTCTAGGTAAATGGTCATGAAATAGCATGGTTTTTAGAGAACCTATTGTTTTGCATGCCTTTATGATATTTTAGTTCACATCCCTGGGGCATGTGTTAAAATTAGATTGCTAGGTTCCATTCCAGAAATATGAAATTTATTTATTTGAATTTGAGACTCACAGATGGACATTTTTATGAGCTTCTCAAGTGGTACTATGTATTTTAATGTTAGAAGATAACTAGGAGTACATGAGTGGCCCTAAATAAATGTGATGCGAGCTGAGAACTGGGTGCTCTTCACCAGAAGAGAAGCCTGGTGGTGGCATTTTAGTTGTGGGATGCCATGGGCAGTTTGCACTTGGTAGGCTAATTCCAGAGACTTTGGATTGGCCTCTGTAGTTAAGTCAAAGGGACTGGTTAGTAGGGTGCTGCTTGGATCCAGGGGGTAAATAAAAGAAGAGTTGGACGGCATTCATTGCAGTAGAAATGAAGAGAGGGGAACAGACCTCTAAGTGTTAAAATATATGATCAAAGGGCTTGGCCAGGTAGCTCAGTTGGTTAGGGTGTCATCCCAATACATCAAGGTTGCAGGTTTGATCCCTGTTCAGGGTGCATACTACAAGCAACTAATAAATCCATAAATAAGTAGTACAATAAATCAATGTTCATCTCTTTCTCTCCCTTTCTCTCTGAACATCAATAGAAGTTTAAAATATATGATCAAGAATGTTTTACCTCTTGTTGCTTCACATTCTACATGGTTCCTCTTCATTTCACTCTAGCTATAAATACAAGACACTAACTTTCAATGTCAAATATTACACATGTTCTAGCTTTGCCAGGCTGATGACTTGAAAGAGTGCTATATACCACTTGGGACAGTCTTGTTTGATTTAAAATATAAGTTTCAAAGATTTCTTGATATATTTTTACCTCAGTACAACTCTGTGAGGCAAGCTTATTGCAAGCACTAGCTTTCTAGATTTTTTAAAAAATTCTCTCTACTCTGTTTCTAATCTTGCCTGTATCTGGCTGAAATATCTCACTTAATTTCCCTTGGCTATCATAGGCCCAGCGCAACACCTGTCCTAGTTTCCTTTACCTGACAAGCAGCAACTGTCTTCTGCTCCTGAATTGCTGTAGAATTAACTATATTTTCTTCCCATTGTCCTCTGCCTCTCATTACCTTGCCAGTGATTCACTTTTGATCTGCTGTACAGATTGAAGTTCAGAACTATCAATGTTTCCTAAGAGTGCCATTGATATTCCTTGCTTAACTGTTGCCAAATGAAATTTAACCAGCAGCACCTACACAAACAAGTAAGATTTTATAGGAAGCTTAGAAACACTATATATAGCAGGAGACTAAAACATAAACCCATGAAAGAGAGAAAATGATCAACAACAAATATATATTGTGTAATTATTGTGAGCTAAGTATTGTTATGTAAACTAACACCAGTAAAATGCCTGATTTGAAGAGATTTACAATCTCATTGAAGAGGCTGAATGTGTATATATTAAAATATATAAATAACATTTAAGAAACAGTGGAAAGAGCACAACATACAGAAAAGAAAATCGGATTCAAGCCCAAATCAACAGCTTACTATAACTTTTGAGAAAGGGATCAGCCTCACTTTCATTATTTATGAAATCGAGAAAATAATATCCAATTTTATGGGTTGCTCAGAAGCTAAACAGAAAATGAAAAAATCCATTTATCCAAGTGCATGTTAAATGAGAGACTCTGTCTCATACATGATATTGAGGAGTAAAGACACAATGTAGAACAAGAAAACCCAGCTTCCCACTTTCCCAGAACTTATATTTCAGTGGGCAAGATGAGAAAAAAAGATGCAGAGATAGATATACATATAGTGAAAGATGAAGGAGAGAGACAACCAAGGCTGATGAAGCGCTGAGAAAAAACTTGGCCTGTTTAAGGGACAGAGAGAAGGCCAGTGTGGCTGGAATACTGTGATCCAGGTGAAAAATCTAACAACAATATAAAATTTGGAAAGGTAAGCAGGAGAAAGTTAATAACAGCTCATCTTGTTTCAGTTTTCTTTTTACCAGACTATGTATTAAGCACTTTTTGTATGTAACTATTCTTAATACAATAAGCCTATAATATAAAGACTACTACTATTCTTAATTTTACAGGTGAGTAAATGATGTCTTACTCTATGCTACCTGTCTGATGGACGCAAGATTTGAATCTTAGCATCTGGTTCCAAACTTGATGTTGGTTGCCAGAGGGAGGAGTAGTTTGATTAAAGATGAATGCTAAGAAGACAGCAGAGGAGGAAGCAGTAAAGAAAGGGGAGGTGAACCATGAGAAGGAGGAGGGGAAGAAAACAGCGAATAAATTACATTAAAAAAACAAATCTAGTATATATTAATATTCCAATTAGTGCAAAATTATATATGGACATGCATATATGCAGAAATGGAAAAATATGGGATGACCATAACATATTTTTAAAGAACATTTCATACACTAATATGTATAGAATGGTGGTGACTCTGGGGGTGGGGATTGGGTGGAAGAGGGATCGAGCAAAAAAGAAAAAGGTCTCATAGACATGAGCAATAGTGTAATGATTGTGGGTGGGGAGCAAGAGGTGGGTGGAGGTGAAAGACGGCATAAGGGGGAAAATGGTAATAGAAAAAAATATAACTAGAATAAATTAATTAAAAATAAATAAAAATAAAACTAAAATTATATATCAGTCTGCATTTACATATTGAATATATATGATCATGGAAAAATATACACATAAAATTTAATAAGATTGGGTATCTGTACACAAGGAGTTGAAAACACCATAGTAAGAAAGAAATTGAAAATAGAAAAATAAAAGAGTGGAAGGAGAATGTAAAATATAAGTGGCCTTTCTTCTCATCTGTCATTTGGGTATGTCTTCAAAATATACATGTATCAAAAAATAGAAAGAAGCACAAGGATTTTGGTATTAGATTGGGTTGCGCTATGATACTATTTTCAAAGTTGTGAAATAAACATTGTGCAAAGTAATTATCATTGTAGATGTAATAATATGGTATTTGCCTTTTGAGTTGTGAGTTGTGAATTATTAACAAAACACTATTGGTGTACAAATTGTTTACTTTAGGCAAAATAGAGGGATGTTTTTAATCTGTTCTCAAGGTCATTTCTTTTATAACTTCCCACTGTTGTCAAGTTTTTATTTTTTTCATCCATAAACCCTTGAATGTGCAATTCTTCTATCATAACCATCCTTGCTTTGGTTTTTGCCTGTGCTGCATGGAAGCTTCCCTGGAGGGGTCATCTTATCTTATCCTAGAGTCCTGCTTTCTCCTAAGTGAATGGAACTGACTTTTGGGTTGATTACTTTGTTTCTTGCTAATGTGTTTGTCACTAATGCATATATAGTTCTATTTAAGTAAAATAATACTTGGTTACAATTTAAGATAAATCATTTCTGATTTGCTTTAAAAATAAAGCAAGTGGTGGGAATTGGAGCAGAGTGGGTGAAATTATGGGTGAAATGAAGGTGGACGTGAGTTAATCATCTTAAAACTAGGTAATGGATAAATGAGGCCTATTGCAGTATTTTTGCTGCTTTTGCGTGTTGGAAAATTGTCCTTAAAGAAAATTAAAGAGAAAGCAAGAGACAGAAATATCGGGAGATTGAGATAAACCCTTATAAATTTTAAATTTCCATCATCAGGGTGTTCAGGGCTGAACTTAGTAGAACTGTTGGAGAGAAGCTGAAAAGATTTATAAGAATATTAGAGTATCCTTGGGTGTTTTGGAAAAAAAAAAAGAAAAGCAAGGACAGAAAACCTCCAGAGATAGGGCCTTGCTTAATCAAATCAATGATTCCCTTCTAACTGGAGAAAACAGTATGGATGTGGGTAACTGAGGGCCAGTGCAGCAGTCCCATGATGTTACCCATGTCCTAGTCTCCTTATTTCTTTTCACTCTGCTCTCCCTAATGTGTGGCCTTTGTCTTCATGGTCACACAGATAGTTTCTATACCTCAAATGACAACTGAATTTCAGGGTTTAAGAGGCAAAAGAAAGTAACAAAAAGGAAAGAGTAGTGCTGCATAAGGAAAACAAAACTCCCTAGCTGACTTTCTCTGCAGCTTCCTTGTCTAGAATCCTGTCATGTGAAACTAAGTTTCAAGGCAATCTAGGACATTTAATTTACCCTGGAAACTTTACCACTTCCCAATGAAATCAAAGCAATACTACTGAGGAGGGAAAGAATAGTGTACATTGGGTGGGCAGGAAACTGTACCTGCCTGCGTCTACATTTTTGGCTATACAATATCCTTAGGCAAAGTTCTTTCCAAAATTATAGCAGCGTAGCAAAATCCTCCCCTCTCACCTCCCTTGAGAGACACACATTACATATTAAGGGGAGAGCACATTCAAAGGAATCTGTGGAAGAAAAATCTGATTTGTAGAAGACTAAGGAGCAAGTTATTCAAGAATCCAGTAGAGAGACCGTTAGATAATGTGAGACTGAATTGAAAGAGTGGAATGTTATAGAAAAGCTTTGAACACGCACCTCTCTAGTTCCAACGAATATTGAATAAATGGCAGGAGATCAGGCAAAGGCAGTTAATAAAAGAGAAACAAAGGTGATGCTAAGTTTTAAATTTGTGATGAGTAGAAATAGGAAATTTCCCAATTAGTCTCTCTGTAGCTTCAGAGATCTCTATGGAAGGAACAGAAATTATAATGTGCGTCCTTCTTAAGAAAATGATAATATAATCTCTTACTTCTGAATGCCACTCTTCAATTTATGAAAGATATTAATGATATAAATAAATATTATTTATTCAGTTCTTATTATGGGCCAAGTTCCATGCAAATCATTTGATCATTATCTCATTCAACCATCCCAACAATCTAATAAGAAAGGAAATATATTCCTTCCTTAGAGGTGCAAAAAATTACCTTAGGAAAGATAACACAGCTGCATATAAAGTCAATCACATTGCTACAAAAAGAAATGTCCTTCTTCCTCTATTTTATTGTCTCACATACATTATCAGTCATATCCACATATATTTGCTTTTTTGGTAGATGAGCTTTTGAACAAAGAGGCATCTCTAAATTTCATTATGAATGTAGAAACTACATTGAAAGAGAAATTTTGTTTAGGGGATCTTTGACTACCATTAGCACTTTTCCCCCTGACTCTCTTATTCTCTGTACCAGAACAAAAAGAATTTAAATACAGACACTAGGATGCCTTTTATTTCTTCTCATCTGATCACTGTGGCTAGGACCCCCAGAACTATGTTGAATAAGAGAGATAAAAGTAAATAGCCTTGTCTTCTTCCTGATCTGAAGGGAAATGCTTTTAGTTTTTTCCCAGTGAGTATGATGTTGGCAGTGGGTTTGTTGTATGTGGGCTTTATTACGTTGAGGTATGCTCCCTCTATTCATGTTTTGCTGAGTGTTTTTTATCATAAATGCTTGCGGGATTTTATCAAATGCTTTTTCTGTATCTATTGATATAATCATCTGATTTTTGTCTTTCATTTTGTTTATGTGATGTATCACACCTATTGATCTGAGAACATTACAGCATCCTTGCATCCCTGGGATGAATCCCACTTGATCATGCTGTATGGTATATTTAATGTAATGGTTTGCTAGATTTCATTGAGGATTTTAGCATTTTTGTTCATCAGAAGTATTGGCTCACAACGATTAAGTTAAAAGGGTTTTTGCCAAAACAGTGTTAAGGGAGGGCTGAAAACTTGGCATGATTGTATACTAGATCAGAAAAAAAAGTATTACTCTGAGGCCTGCTCTTTTCAGGAGGGATTGTGTGTAAAACAGGCTTAAGATGGGTCCAAATTCAGGGGGAACAAGCTGATTAATAAAAGTTTTATTAACAAGCATTTACTATACTTGATCAGTGGGGATAGAACAATTCAGTTAATCATGTACAGGACAGAGAATATGAAAGGTCTGTGTCTGGGCTTGGCATAAGTAAACAAGGGGATGTGAGTGATTCTTACCTAAGTCATGGGGAAGGGCCCTTCTGTGCAGTAAAGCGTTCCTTGGAACACAAGATGATGAAGGCAATTCATAACATTCACTGCTTTCCAGGATTACAGGCCTCAGGTAATGTCCAACAATGCCATCTATCCCAGACAAGTTTTCTCTTGGCGGTTGCTTTCCCTGGACACACACTTTTAAAGTTAGCTTCAAAGATAAAGAAAAAAAAAGATCTATCGATTCTCTTCTAATTTACAAAATTCTAGGCAGGGATTAGGGATTTCAAGATGCTGTGTGCCAGTACCTGTGGTTAGTGAAAGTAAGGTACTTTAATGTATAATCCTGGTTTCACGTGGTTGGGTAGGATTTGGAGGTGCCACAATTCATCCCTTCTAAGATTTCTTCCCTTAGAGGAAAGAAAATACAGCCATCAGAGCTAGTCAGTAGCCAGATAATAAATAATGTTGTATAGCCAAAGGCAATGACTACTATAGTCCACCATGCCTTGTTTTTTTTTTTTTTTATGACCATTTTGAAAATTTTACTTTGAATCATATACAATTGGGAAATGATTTACTGAGACCTGAAGGCTCATAGTATCTGCCTTAACATCTAAGTGTCTTTGACACTCAAATATCAGCACAACTCTCCACTGGGAGTGGTAGAGGTCTATGTGTCTCTCACTTCACTGTGCAGAGAGACAAATGTTTGTTCCTATTGACACATCCTGCTTCTTCCATTATTCAAGAGTCTCCGTGTGATACTGGCATTTGAAGCTACCTCTTGGACTAAGGTCCAACTTGAAGTCTTATATTGTACTTAAGATATAAAGTTTTGCTGTTATTGTAACTATCCTGCCCCTAATGGGAAACATAAACAGTTGTTATTAAAAAAAAAAAATGTAATACTACATGTTAGAAAGTAGTAAATGACATCTTACTAAATTTGAAAAAAAATGGGTGATGTTATAAGCTTGGATATATAATGCATTTTTATAACTAACCTTTTCCAAACATGTAAATTAGATTCTCAGTTGGTTATATGTGATTTCTCAATAAGATAGTTCATTGTTCTATTTGCAGAGAACTTAGTAATGAACAAATAGGGACACTTTAAACAATTAAAAGCAAAAAATCAGAATTTTGGCTCTCCAAAGACCATAAAAATTATGCCAGGGTCACTTTGATTTTTACGGATGAACTTAACCACATTTACTGAACTGAATTTTGAGGTTTAGTTAGTTTTCTCAAATGAGCTTTAAGGGACTTGGAGTCTTAAAGTGGCCTTATTTATTTTTCAAGTTTACAATGTCCACAAATTTTATTTTAGCAAAATGAATTCTAAGGTAGTAAAAAAACAACCACTGACCAGACATTACTTGCTGACTCTTCTATGCATTGTTTGAGACTGTAAGATAAAAATTAAAATGTTATGGCTGTTTCCAACTACACTGCTTTTCATAGTTTTCCCTAGCAATATTAAAGTAATTTGTATACTTTGCTTAATTCTTAAAACGTATTATTTTGTAAGTATTTACTCTATAAACATGACACATGGGATGATTACTAGGTCATAGTTTATTTTATGAATTTTTAGTTGAATTACTGGGGCGACATTAGTTAATACAATTGTGTATGTTTCGGGTATACAATTCTATAACCATCATCTGTGTACTGTACTGTGTGTTCATCACCCCAAGTCAAGTCTCCTTTCATCACCATTTACTCCCTTTGCCGTCTTCTAGGCTCCCTTTCCCCTGGCAATCGCCATACTGTTGTCTGTGTCCATGAGTCTTTCTTCCCTTTTATATTTTCTTAATCCCTTCACCCTTCTCACCCAGCCCCAAACCATCGCCTCTGATCGCTGTCAATCTTTTTTTCTGTTTCCATTAATCTGCCCTAACTTTGTTAGTTTATTTTGTCCATTAGATCTCACATATATGTGAAGTCACATGATACTTGAATTTTCCTCCCTGGCTTATTTCACTTAGTATAATACCCTCTAGGTCCATCCATGCTGTGACAAAGGTAAGATTTCCTTCTATTTTATAGCCAAGTAGTTTTCCAGGGTAAATATACTATAGCTTTTTTATCCACTCTACTGATGAGCACTTAGATTGCTTCCAAATCTTGGCTATTGTAAATAACACTGCAATGAACATAGGGTGCATGTATTCTTTCAAATTAGTGTTTAGGGTTTCTTCAGATAAATTCCCAGAAGTGGAGTCACTGAGTCATAATGCAGTTCCATTTTTAGTTTTTTTGAGGTATCTCCACACCACCTGTCACAGTGGATTCCCTTTTCTCCACATCCTTGCCAGCACTTGTTGTTTGTTGATTTTTTGATGATGGCCATTCTGACTGGTGTGAGGTGGTATCTCATTGTGGTTTTAATTTTCTCTGATGATAAGTGACATTGAGCATCTTTTCATACTGGCCATCTGTATGTCACGCTTCTTCAAAATAGTTGTTTAGATTTTTAAAATATGTAGATTGTTGAAAAAATGGCTCAGGACTTGGAAAAATATACACTATGTTTAAATCATTAATTTATCAGTTGCTAACAGTGTGAACTTACTTACAATAAAATTTTTTTCCCCACCATTTGGGGATAACAATTGTCCAGTGGATTTTGTTAATAATTTTAAAATATACAAACAGCCTGGGAGAAAAGATTAATAGTTACATAGTAACTGTTAAAATTCAATGTTCTGTTTTGAACTTGTCCTACAAAATGTCCTTTGTCTGATGACTTTGAAGTTATCTCAACTGCCCTCTCCTGGGAATTCTGTGTGACTAGCTGAACAAGCTACACTTACCTCCAAAGAGACTGATTGCTGAGACCCGCCCTCTTTTATATGTAGATACATTTCCTAAAGCTCACATTTGATGAAGACCATTCTATTGTCTGTAAGGAAATATGTCCTTGCCAGAATGGGCCTGAACATAAAATGCTGCTGAAGCAAAGTCCTTCATATGAAATCTTCAGTAAGTGTGATCAGTCTTTGAACTTTTACTACTAATTGAATACTTTGGTGGTGATTTACAAATATAATCCAGACGTTCTTATTCAGCAGATTAACATGGGAGTGCCCATGTTTGTTTGTTTGTTTTTTTAATTTCACAGTTGATTCTGGAATTCATTAAAATTTTAAAATTCTTGTTTTTACATCATCAATATAGAGTTGAAGATATATTTTATGCTAACTTACCAAGTTTTTATATGAGGAGTTGGAAAGTAAAGACTCGCAGATATAAAGATGTTATGTATTAATACTTTAATATTAACAGTCAGGTTTGTTCCATTGGCTCTTGAACGCTTAGCGTTTCTCCACAATTAAGTGCAGATGGTGCTAAACATGTCAGAGTAGCTGAGATATAATTTTAATGCTCCCCTATTTTGAATTCACTTTTTAGGATAAAATGAATACTGCATTTAATTCCTATCACATGTCAGTTAGTGAACTAAACACTATACATAGACTATCTAGGTTATTATTTCCCTCATCTGATACCCAAGGAAAAGTGAAGCTGGTAGAGTTGAGGATTATTGAGAGAATATACCAGTTCACATGCATTAGTGGAGCAAAAGAAGGCTGTCAGGTTGACTTCAGCCAATTTCAAATCTTGACCTCTCTTCCTGAAACTTCCCATCCTCTTCACGAGTCAAATAAAAACTAACAGCTTCTTCTTCTTTCTTTCAATTTCTAGCATTCTTTTTGCCTATTTTGTCAATGGTAGTCCTAAAATTATCCTTCTCTGCTAAAGGTCTAATTTCTAGCCTATTGTTTATAACAGAGCTTTTCAGCAAGCATGAAAAGTAAGAAAATTTACCTGTTAGGGACAGAATGAAATAGTTGTGGTATATGTATTAGCAAATATATCAGAATGGAGTATAATAAAATACTCTACTAGGGCATAATATATAAATAACTATTTATAAGAATTTGTAATAATGTTTTCCTAAAGATAACAGGACACAATAATGGTATTAACATATATTCAGAGCATACAGTCTCTGGAATATTTATATATCTATAATGTATATATCTCTCAAATAAGTGTGTATGTATGTAAATGTAATGTATGTATTTCAGAGGTTATATACTCTGCAGATTTACAAATATACATTTTACCTGAACAAAATAATGTTAGAAAAGGGTTTTATTTGATGTCTCTGTTACTCTCACAATAGTGTTAAAGAGTGTAGGAAATGTGAAGCATATCAAACTCATATCATTTTTAGCATTGTTTTTTGATAGAGTAAAAGAACAAACATTTGTGATTGTTCTGTAGCCATCTGAGACATCATAAAAGTAGCATTTTAGATATAAAAAACATTCTGAAAATTGTATATTCTAAATTTCAGAACTTGAAAAGAATACATAAAAGTTATTAAAGGAGATTTATTCACTTGATTAAGATAGGAGCACTAGTATTTGAGAACAATGAAAAATTTTAGCTTAAATACCTATTGATCAAGAAACAATACAATATGATAAATAAACATTGAAAATAAAAATACGATTTAAAGGTATCTCAGTTCTTTCAGATGTGAAAGAATAATGCAGAGGATGACAACTTTAGCACAGTGCATAGGAAGTTATTGCGATGAGCTATAGAATTTCTGCTATTTGGGAAGATTACAATGAAGATAAAAAATAACCTCTCCTTATTTTTTAAGATCAGACTGAATAGTCCAAGATTAATTTATTATTTTTATAGAAAAGAAAACATCTAATTTTGCATTGTTAATATCTGGCAATAAAAGAGTCACACTTATTGTTTGCAAAAATTTTAATTTATGATAATTAAGTTCTCTCTCCACAATTGTATAACTTGCTATATTAATTTAGATTTTATTAGTCATGATTCTATTTCATATTCTGAAAATATCAGATGCTTTAGGAGAAAGCTACTCTATTTTACTGTAACAAAAACACATTATCTTTCTTTATATACACAATTTTCCTTGTCTGCCAATGTAACGGAACCTCTGGGCTGCTCCAATTGAAACAGAACCCACGGGCTGTTTAGTTAGGGGCCCGATTGCCTACCATCAGAATTATAACTCTCAATACCAGAGTTTGGTGAAAAGAAAAATAGTTGTTTATTTGCACATAGTTCTGCCTCCCCTCCCAGACCTAGCCAGTCTTAGGAAAGTCAGAAACACCATTTCCCTACTTCCTAGACACAGTTCAGCTTTACCAGTAGCTGCCAATCACTCAGTTCTGATTGGGGAGGTCCTTTCTGTGCTGTGGTGCCCTCCAGCTCTCAATGCAGGACCGCCTGGATTCTCAGCCTCCTTGTAAACTGCCTTCTTCCTGCAAACCGTATGGATCTCCTCTCCTTCTCAAAACCACATGACGAGAGCTTCTTCTTAAAGCAGCCTGGAGACCCCTTCTCCTCCAAGCCACATGGAGAGAGCCCACGAGACCCAGAGCCAGAGAGAGAGAGAGAGAGAGAGAGAGCCAGCCCCAGAGCACCAGAGCAAGTGCTAAAATGTCCGCAGCTGCTTCTATATCCCTGACTGCGTCCTCTGACGCAGAGGGTGTTGCAAGCAGTTCTCACCATTCACAGAACCCTATGCAGGTTCTGTCTGCTCCTTCCTACCACCCCACAGTCCAAGATCCCTCTCATCTTCCTGAGTCTTGGAAGTAAAGCGGCTCTTTGCAACAATGTTTCCAGCCACTAGCTCCAGGCATGCAAGGGCATCCTGAAAGCTGCTTCCTTTTCCCTATCTCCCAGCCGCGAACTCTGGGGTTTGTTTTTGGACTCCCCTGTTTCTGTAACACCAATACTGGTCTTATTACATTTTCAACCATCTATATTACCATGACTTTTGGTCACTAACTTTTACTTTACAGAGTGAAATGGGATTTAGGTCTGTCTGAAACACCAGCAAAACTAATGAGTGCTAATAATATTATGCCCTATAGCCATACACATTATTTTTACAACTTCTTAAAAAGACCAAAATGAAGACATTTGCAAACTTAACCCAAAAACATAGTTACTCTATAACATATAGAGTCAAAGGAATATATTTTAAAACTTCATGACAACAATTTTTTAGTATTTTATCTTACTTAAAAATGATCCATGTATCCAAAGATAATTAATTTGACTTGATATTAGTTCAAAATTAGCTTCTATTAATATAAAAATGTTTGTCAGATATATAATCTGATTGAACACATATTTTTACACTTTTAAATTCTATATTGGAGTAATGTTAGCTTAATTTATTAAGGAAACAGCATAAAAAGATTAGGAATGTCATACTAACTAATCTTTTAGAGATAGATATACTTATTTTTAAATGAAATAAAATGTATACTTTTAGTATCCTGCAATATTTTAAAATCAGGGCAAATGTTTGTTCTAAAACCCAAATTATCAAAATAGTCTGATTTGGCCAAGGATCCATTTTGATTACGTTAACTTATTTCATTTTAGAAAATGTTTATTTTCAGTAAGAAAGGGTTTCTGTATATACATTTGTATATAGAAATGTGTATATGTATTTTTGTTATTGTTGTTTTTCAAAAAAGTCTAGCATGCTAAGTTATTAAAAATTCAGTTTATTTTTTGATTTAGTCTACAAAACCGTAATACATTTTTATATATCTAGCACCTCTAGCAACTTTTGACCATGTTCCTAAGAAGACATGGGGGCTTTGATTAATATGTGAATCCTTTACAAACTTGACTCCTCAATTATCTTTAAAAATAATTGATACACATAATTACCTTTGTAATTATTTTCACTGAAAGACACCACTTCATGTGTACTTAAATAACTTTTATACAGCTAATAGACTAAAAGTTTTTGCAATGATTTTTAAGACTTTGAAATGTCCTGACTCATAATACAAACTAGTTTAGTATATGGCTTACATCATAGAAAACAAAAATCTCAAAATAATAATAATTTAAGTAGGAATGGCAGTTTGCTTTCTGTAAAGGAAAGCTGGTTATAGGGCACAAGAAGCTAATATTGTGGCTGTCTGAAATCCCCACTAATAAAGGCTTCTCTCAGCTTCCCATTGTTCCATCACTAAGCTCTGACCCTCACCCTCCTGATCTGAAATGGCCTCTTGAGCTGGTGTCACTACAGCTTAGGTCCAGGGAAGAAAAAAGAAAAAAGAAACAAACAAACAGCAAACTCCTGTCCCTCCAAAGACATTCTCTGAAACCTTTGCACAGCGCAATACTTATATCGAAGTAGTTAAAAGTCACAAGGTCACAGATAACTTGAGCAGAGCATGGAGGGCTTTATTTATTTAGGTTTCTTTTCTTTTCTTTTCTTTTTTTTTTTTTGACAGCTAAAACTTGTGATTTTTACTGCTAAAGAAAGCAGGGGTGAGGAATAGACATTTGGTAGCAACTAGTAGGCTCTACCGCATGAAATTATCTACGTTAAATCTGTTTAACAACCACAAATGTAAATTATTTAATTATACAGATAAAATTTGAATCATACAGTAGCAATGTTACTACTCCAAAAGGACAAATATTCTTAAATATAAGTATTTAAAATATATTGTCTTAAATATTACAAAATAGCAGATATTCATTGAATCCAAATATCCATACTCTAATATAGTTTGCTTCAGTATCTATATACTCATATATATATATATATATATATATATATGTATATATATATATATATATATATATATAGTTCTTAATCTATCAACAGTAAAAATTGCAAGCTCAATAAAGCCCTTCTGTTAAGTGTTTTCGAAGGCTAGCTTAGTCTATGTTTGCAGTTGCCTTCTCTCCTTGATGACGTTCTTATTGGTCAGCCAGACCCAGACTAGGCTGCTGACTGGATTGTTCTGTGACCTTACTTACTGAGCACCACCATTCATTTTTCCAGTAGTAGTGTGGCTTCACATTCTGTGGTGTCTTGATTCAAATTACCAACTATCTGATTTGTTTGACCACTCATTGAAGATAAAAGTCAGTGAAGACCACCCATAGTGTCTCATCTTTAACCAGAATTTACGATTGTCTTTCCATACAATCATTAAAAATTATTTCTCTCATGACTTTGTTTTCGTTTCAAAATCGAATGCCATTCCAATACAAGAGAACTTCAAAGGACTGCTTCAAGCTCTTGGTTGCCAAGGTATACCTCAAAAACATGCTTTTGCCAAATCTATGAATAATCCTTTTTTTCAAAACTGAATGTGAATTGCACACATTCATATGGGAGCTTTCTACTGAGAATGGAACTTTTGAAAAATAAATGGTTAAAAAACGCATGGTCTGTAAAAAGATGAAAAAAAGCAACTCCATCTGTTCTGTTTACTTCAGGCTGAAATTTCCCAGCTTGTTTCTTCTTATAAACACATCACATTCGACGTCTAGCAACTGGCCAACATCTAATTTCATGAAAAATACAACCAAATGGTCTATTCTTTTTATTTCTTTTTTTTTTTTAAGACACAAAGTTCATCCTAGAAAGTGACGAATATAAAATGCAGCAAGCAGTATACAATTTTACATTTTCCCCTAAACATTATGTATAATTGACTGTACTCACTTCTTTTGCAATATTGAACTCTGGTTTTCAATATGCTGCTAGTCAAGAGCAAAGAGGTTCATTTCCTTGGAAATCTTTTCAGGAGTCCATTTTCAGTAAATGAGGTCTCTTGGTTCCCTGAGGTAACAAAGAAAATGAAAGATTCTGGCATAACGAAACTTAGAACAATTTTATTACTCAAGATTACTTTTGCTTGATTCCAAAAATGGCTATACTGAACAAAATTTATGAGACAAAAACGGATCTTCTGTTGTGGAATCTCACAATGCTCCTCTAGTTTCAAACCCATCTGATCACTATTACAATTAGGCATATCTTCTCAGGGAGGAGGCTCACTTTTTCCATGTCCTTCCTTGACTTTTATATCTAAAATGTTTGGCCTGAGAGATTAATATTTAAGCATTCTTCTTTACTGTCATCAAAATGGCCACACACAACTTCGAAGTTCTTGAGATTTTTCAAAAAACTATGGATGTGTTCATTTTGTGTGAAGTTAACACTATCAATTGAGACTTCTTGGAGCTTAGAGACTTGAAGTACAGAGGTATATGCTTTTTCTCTTTCCTTTAAACTTCTTTCTAATTTCCTACCTTGTCATGTGATTTTTTATTTTGAGGCTTATACTTTTTATGAATTTTAAATTCACCCCCAAATTTAAAGACACCTTCTCATTTTCCTCTGAGGAACTGGAATTGGTTTCACTTCACACATCATATCTCAATTAAGTAATATGATTTGTATCTGATTTATGGCTACTATTCTTTCTTCTTCTCAGTGTTGTTCTGGCTGCTGTTACTTGCAAATTTTTCATTTAGATATTCCAGCTTTCCTTTGAAGATTCTTCCAATTCATGTGAACAGTATTAAAAAAAGAGAGAAAGAGAGGAAGTGCTTTTGTAGAGGTTGCAGCTGGAGCCTCTCACCCAGGCAAGTGAAAGCAGTCTAACAGGGAATTCTATTAGGAATACATTAAAGGCTGCAAAGTACTATTAGGTGTTTGAGGGAGCCCCTCAACAGCAGAGGAAGAAACAGCAATCTCCTTGCTTCACGCGCAAAAAAGGCCACTTCATTGCTTCTCTACACAGGTACTGTCCAACGGCTCGTTTGCCAAAATGCCACTTGTGGTCTGTTCACATACTAGAATTGTTTTTTCTCTCTTTCTCAAAAATGATCATTATTGTTTTTCTGTTAAAGTCAAAGGGTTAGTATCACATATTTGGTTCTATTGCAATAGGAAATAACAATTTTGGATTGAATACATTACTTTTCCTCTTTAAAGGAGTAAAAAAACTTCTGAATATTATGGAGAACATTAAAAAACAAACAAAAACAGAAAACCCCACCAAAACCAGTTTTTAAACGATCTAAAACATAGCAACTGAATGCTAATTTTTTTTATTTGTCAAACCAGGTTCATAATATTTATTTGATAGAGCAGACGACAGAGATAAACTGGAAAATTTTTTCAGAGAACCTGACATAAAAGAAAAACTAAACTAGTTCATTTCTTACCCATGTGTTTTTGAGTTAGAAGGGTAACTTTTAAAAGAAAAAGTGAGAAGAAAATGAAAAAATGAGTGAACCAACATGTTGGATTTACATCTTTTGGTTTTGTTTTGTTGGCATGAGCTTCCCTGCAGTCCTGTGACCTTCTTCCAGTAGACCCAGCAGTTTGCTTGTGCAGTGCCTCCTTCTCCACCACAGCAGAGCTCCAGGGGCCCCTCGATCACAGTGTCGTCTTGGGCTTTAATTAAGAAACAGAGTCACAAAAGGATGGAAAAAAATTAGGAGCTGACATGACCTGATGGAAACTTCTAAGAAAGAAAATCTATAAATTCCTAAAAATAGAAAGACTGAACTAAAATTTTAATTTTCAATTCTTTCTCTTCAGAAAAAAAATGTTGCTCAATTTTCTAGCTATTCTTTGTAACTTTTTCTTTATCTATAGCAGGATCTTTAAGCACTTGACTCTCCTACATTGCAGTCCAAAATTCACTTAACTCCAGACAGATATAATATAATATAATTCTCATACTAGTTTCTTTCCATTAAATGTTCTAACCTACAGGAATCTCAAAGATGATGTCTAATACGATTGTTCCTTATCATTAGATTATTTTTATGATATGTGATTACTGATGCCTTTTATTCACCTGCCTGCCTTTCCACCTTGAATCTCTATGCCTGTTTCTGATAGCTGGTAAATATATAGCACTTATTATTTTTCTGATTCTGGCACCTGCCTAGCAATTCCTATTTTACTCCCATGTGCAGTCCCTCTGTTATCCAAGCTTTATTTCCTGTTCCATTTCCTACATTTTGGATTCTGGACCACAAATGTTTGCAGAATGGGGTGAGTCCATGTGACGATGTTCTATTACAAACACAAGCTGATCCACACACAATAAACGGAGCCCTTCTGCTTCCACATAATCATTCTGTCCATTTCTGTTACATGTCCTGATGAATTCACCGTTTTGTTTCTGCTTTATCAAGAAATGTCAGGTCATGCCCTAAATCATGTTCACAGGAGGCATATCAGAAAAAAAAAATGTAATTTTTTGGGTCTCCTACACACTAGCTATGTAATCTCAGGCAAATTATTTAACCTCCCCAAGCTTTTGTTTTCTCATTTTTAAATAATTAGTAACAATACAGCTTTCTTGTTATAACCTTATGACATATATTGGATGTTTAAAACCTTTTGTTCCCAAATTTTTGTCCTGTGGGGAAGAAAAATATTTCTTCCTCTACACTTCTGAGTCTTTAGCTCTCATCTATGTAATAAAAGACAGACTAATAAGATAATATAAACAGAAGTTTATTAAATTGTATGCCTCATGTATACATGGCAGATACATAGAGAAAAATGAAGAACTCCCCAAGTTGGCTTAGAATTAAGGATTAAATACTATTGTAATAGGGAAAGGCAGGGAGTGTGGGTTTCTTAGGGGAGAGTAAATGTTTTTAGGAAAGATAAATGAACCCTTAGAAGAATCCTTGGGAGGTATGATAGTTTGTGATGAACTTTATCTGAGTGTGCTGTCCATACCTAGTGCCCCCTGCCCACTTCTAGTGTCCTCTCCTGTCATGAGTCAATCTTTCCCAGTTGATAAAATTCCCTAGAAGGGCATCTATGACAATTGAGTTCCTTTTGGAGGATCTGTCTTTAGGCAGATAAGCCAAGTTTAGAAAAACACTCTGCCTGCATTTGGTGTTTTTAAAAGTGTTTAAAGTGAATACAGCTCATAATAATCAATATAGTAAAGTGGCATATTTTGGGGTGGTGTATTCAGCTACCCTTCACTACCTTCACCTCACATCCTCACCACTTTATTCTTCTTGCTTCCACCATATATACTTGTTTCTAATCTCTGTGTTCTGAATGATACATGGGCAGAAAGAAATCTGAAGTCAGTTTGGCATCTAAATCTCCTTACAAGTGCTTCAGACAATTTTTTTTAAAAATCCTAACCTCATTTACATTGTCAGTTGAAGTACTTAGTGCCCTCTACCCCTGAGACCTTTCTGGGAAATGTAGTGTTCCTTCTTGTTGCCTTACCCCAGTAATTACTTTGATTTCAGTTCTTTTAGCTCTGCTAAATAATTTGAACACAAATTATCCTCTCCCAATACTCCTTAATTTTGTTGACTTGACATATCTCAATCTGAAATATTTCTTTTCAAATCCCTTTTTTCTTATGAGTTAGATTTTTTATTCCTTTACATAAGGCATCTGGAACGAGTTCTGATAAGATCACATCAATATCTCATGTCCTATATTTCCAAGGAGATAATTCTTTAAGAATTATGCACCTGAAGCTATCATGAATTACATTATATGATTTCAATATAGTATATTTCATACCTATATTTTAATAGCCTTGATCCACAATTAGATGCTAATGACATAAAAGTATATACCTACTGAAAATGTCTTATTGCTTTGGGAATTCAACCTCGATTCAGTTTGAAATTGTTTTTATTACATAATTTTATTTAACTTTCATGAAATATTTGTCATAATTTTTTAAAACATTTTTTCATTGTATAAGCAAAGAAAATTTTAGGAGGAAAGATAAACTACGCTGTGTATATTTCTACCAAAATGTCATTTGCTTTGTGCTCCAGAATATATGAAGACTCTAAATACTGGTTATTAGAATTGTGTGATGTTGAACTTTTTTCATACCGAGAAGTTTATATTCCTATAATTTTGGAGTCATAGTGAATATTAAATGGCATGCACTACTACAGGGATGCCAGTAGAGGGCGCCTGAATGAATATACTCTGCTTATCTACTCGTAATAAGCTTGGGGTAATATCCTTTATTGAAAATTATACTAATTTTCATAAAAACTTTGTAATATAATTGGTATATCAGCCTTTATCGCTTGGACCTGCATTGGTATGTTTGAAATTTAACATTTGTTTCTATAAAGTACTTGACATTGCACTGCTCCCGTTTTTTCGACATTATCTTATTACTAAAGACAGTATTCAACTTCGCTTGAGATTTCCTGATGACTTAAAAATGCATGTTAGATTTCCATCCAAACACTTCAAAATAGTTTTTTCTTTAATAAGTATTACAAGTACCCTGATTGCTACATTTTTATCTTTAAAAAACCCCTCAAAAATAGATAACTGTTTTACCAAAAAATAAGCTTATCCCCTCCCAATGAGTGATACTCTGGAAAATTGTTGTGTTGCTTAGGACTTTGTTTTTGCAATACAGTGGTGATCTTTGTGATATTGTATGATATTTCCAGTCTGATCTTAAGTAGGATGTTTCATTATTTTCCTGTTAGCATTTGCCTCTGCATTGACATTAAATTTCAACTGATAGAATTTTCAGATATGTAGAATAGACTAACTCATTTTGGTCTTTGAAATCTAAAAACTCTATGCAAGTACCATACTCACCAAAGCTTATATGAAAATTAACAACTATTAAACAATAAAAGCTCAAGAGAAATAAGATTATTTTTATAACCTCTTAAACTCATATTTCATATTTATAATACTAATTTACCGTAGAAAAAACAGGAAAAAGGAAATAAAAGTATATACAATTCCATCAGCCAGAAATTTTTAATGTTAACATGTGAATGCATGTTATCCAGACAAAACACTCATTCGATACATCAGTCATTAGAGTAAGCTCTAGATTAGTGGATACTCATTAAAAAGTGGCTATTAATACATGTTGCCATTTTTGGTACGAAAATACAAAATAATAACATTATAAGTGTTTATAATTAGTTATATTAGTTTTATTTTCTTAAGGCATTGTCAATTTTTATTAATTAAAATCATGTGGTATACTTATAAATAACCTTTCTTTATATGAAAAATATGATTAGTTCAGGCAGACCACTGTTATTGTTAATTTTCAAATAATTTGAAATCAAGCAATTCCTAGTAGAGCTAGACAAATTTAGAGTGTAATGTATTTATATTAGAAAAAAATACAAAATATTAGAATTTTTGCACAAAAGGTTTCTTCAAAAAATGTTTAAGCCCGTGTTAACTTGGCTCAAGCATAAGCTAAATGACCATTTTATTTGTACAGAAGAAAATTAAGTTTTCAGTGAGTTGACAAGAATCTTTACAGTTTTTCTTTAATTTATAAATTTTTGACACTACAATCTATGTTTAATATCAAATTATGTAGTCATAGATCATATATATGCAAGGAATGTTCTTCTCCAGATATAGAAAATTTAAGGTTCTCAGGCCTCTATTAAATTTTTAAACTTTCAATAAAAGTTTAAAAATAATTGTATAGTTTTGCTAATATTTACTAGAAATATATGTTTTCTTGTGCTTAGCAAATACTTTTGATGTATCTCTGAAAAAAGGACACCTATCTTAAGAATAATCATAGTTACTTGATTTTAATTTTATTTACTCTTTTAATTGGCCAAACTATTATATGTCCCAGAAAACTTTAGGAATTACCTTGGTACCTAAAAATATTTTGAAGTTCCATTCCTTAGCTTTGAGTTCCTCCTTTAAGGTTTGGTAACAGAATGGAACATTACCAAGAATATTTATTCTCAGTGTGCATTCCTGCCAGTTTTTGGCTCTGGTAAGGTTGATACTTAGCAAGTGTAACACACTTTATTTTGGGATAAGACCTATTTCTCTTTGTATATTTTGAAGAGTTTTTATTTTGAGTGGTAAATAACCCTTTTATTTAGGGTCATGATCTTTCATTTAGGTGAGGTTATGAGCCCTCCACAATCTCACAAGGCCACTTTTGATTTTATTTAAGTCAGTTGTTGCTATAGAACCTCTTAGGCACTGCTGGGCTATGATACTACCATTGAGTTTTTGACTACTTAGTTTCCCCTGGTGAGCCAATCATTTCTTCCTGTTTTATCCACTGACCTATATTCCAAAAAGAGCTCAATGCCACTAATGAAGATTTAATTGTGTAATCAATTTAAAATGTGCTATTATTCATAATTATCAACATCAAACCCTGGCTGGTTTGGCTCAGTGGATTGAGCGTCGGCCTGTGAGCTAAGTGTCGCTGGTTCGATCTTCCAGTCAGGGCACATCAGAGAAGGAAAACTCTGACTCCAAAAAACCTCCGCTCCCTTGCGGCATACCTCTTCAGGGGAAAGGCTAAGGGAGTAAACCCCGACAGAAAATCCGGAGCCGGAGTCTCTAAGGCGGTTTGACGTTGTAGTCAACACCGGCAACTCCTGCGGCGCACCTGAAGCCAAGCTGTATTGACTCCGTCTTTCCCTTGGGTCCCTCAGCTGCGAAGAGAGGGGGGGTCTGCTGCATGGGCAACAGCAGACCCTCCATATCACCCTGCCCAGGCTCTGTAGCTTCAGCTTCACTGGAGAGGACACTCCAGCGTCATCGCAAGACGTCGATTCAACACAGGAGGAGACAGATGATACCGTGTCACTCCCGAGTCGGACTGCACAGCCATTCTCGGTGGTGCAGATAGACTCTTAAGAAGCTACACCATCGTCTCTCGAGGCTCTGTAGCTTCAGCTTCACTGGAGAGGACACTCCAGCGTCATCGTAAGATGTCGATTCAACACGGGAGGAGACAGATACCGTGTCACTCCCGAGTCGGACTGCACAGCCATTCTCAGCGGTGCAGATAGACACTTAAGAAGCTACACCATCGTCTCTCGAGACGGACGGCTGCCGACGGTTGGTCAAGATGGAATCTTGTCAGCTCAGCTGAGCTCCTAATAGAATATAGTTAAATGAGTGACCCAGTCAACACCATATTGAGAACAAATCAGCAGAGCCTAACCAGCACACATAGTCCTAAGAAAAAATAAATCATTGTTTTAAGCTTAAGAAAGACAAACAAAAAAACCCTTAAAAAACAACAACAACAACAACAACAAAGATGACATCTTGTTATCTGATCATTATTCTCTCAACTAGCTAGAAAAGCTACTATGCTGGACATGGACTTAGTTTTGCACGCAGGGTTGATTTTAGTAGCGACTTTTATTTTGACTGCTAATGAAGGCTTTATATTTTGAACCAAAGGACTTCACACCCACTGTCTTAGTTAAGGCTACTATAATGTAAATATCATAGACTGGGTGACTAAACAAAACACATTTGCATCTCATAGTGCTGGAGGCTCAGAAGTGCAGGATCAAGACACCAGTATATCTGATGTTTGGAGAGGGTTCACTTTATGAATGTAGACAGTTGTCTTCTTTCCGTGCCATCACAAGGCCAAGGAAGAGACCATCTCTGTGTTCTTTGTATAAGGGTACTAATCCCATGCCATCATTAGAGCCATATAATGAGGGCCTGCCCTCTTCACAATTAGTTCCCGAAGACTCCACCTCCAAATATAATACTGGGAATGAGGGCTTCAACATAAGAATTTGGTGGGGGCAGGGAATGCAAGGATTCAGTCCATAGCAACAATCTAAACCAAGTCACTAAAAGCAGTGACTCAAGACAATTTTCAGGGAGATTGGTAATAATTCTGCAAACTTTAAGGGGTGGGGAGTAAATTGTGGATAGGAAGTGATAATATCATTTATATCCACAATAAGAAAATGCTTACTATGTGTTTAAATAAATTCAGAGGTTTTGTTTTGTTTTGTATTGTTTTGTGTTTTTCAAATTCGTCTTTCTGATGGGGAGAGGTGACTTCTTTCTTCTTTGTTCATTAAGAGAAGTTGGAAATTTTAGTGATGAAATTGCAAAGTTGCATGTCAAAGACCATGAGTGGTAGAAGCATGGATAGAGAAAGCCAGTAATTTTACCAAAAATACATGATATAGATACATGTTCCTTTTGACTTTCCGGTTATCTTCTGTGGAGCAGGAGATTCTTTTACCTTTTTTTTTTTTTTTCTTGTGGAAATGAGTTATTATTATAGAGAGAATTCCTTCTGGATTACATTCTAAAACAAAACTCAGAAATTTAGTGGAGTATATATAACATACAAATTTATAAAGTATTTCATTACAGACATTACATTGAACAATTTATTTAATAAAAGATTTCAAATCTGAAAATACCTGCCAATTGGATTTCCGCATCAGAAACTGGCTAATTTGAGGGGGAGGGTCAGGAGGGGTCTGTGAAGCTCTGAATGACAGGGGTGGAGTGGGTAGTAAGTAAATGGTCAATAGTTTCAGGATTTTGTAAAATACTGAAAATAGTATTAAAAAAGAACTATATATTTGGGCCCTTTAAACTTCACCACCTCTAAGGTCCCTACAGAATTCTTCGAAAATGAACTTTGATATCCAATACTGGTCTCAGGTTTTAAGAACGTAATTGTATAAAAGTAGGTGGTCTCTGCCAAGCAAATATCTTACTTTTGTCTGTATTCGTTTGTTCATTCAACACAATTTCTTTATAAACAACTAGTATGCAACAGGCCCTATGCTACCCTCTACAAACAAAGGGTATGCACTACCTAGTTCAAAATCTGGATCTGCTATTCATTATCTTAGACCAGGAACTTAAGCACTTCATTTACTAAGTAAGGAAAATAGCTTCCTCATAGTGTGATGAAAAAAACACATACTACATCAGAAATGAAAGTGTTAAAGCAGTTAGCACAGGTGCTGGAACTGCCCTAGACATTTTAGCACTGCGCATATTTATACTGTGTTAAGGCCTGGACTTGAGGGAATTTGTTGACAGTTTACATACAGATGGATCAATGTAAGTTTATTATCACTTTTGAAATAATTCCCATGACATTCCCTGCAATAATCATCCTCTTATTATAGAAGAAATTCCTTCTGTAAGCAATGTGGAAATGATAATAAATTACAGTGATTTTTGTTTTTTCTACTTGACTTAACCCTTTGAGTGACAACATTGCTTTGAGCGACGCTGACAAATTTTCCCAAAAGTGCCAGCGTCGCTCCCAGTGACTCTTTTTGATGGTTATAAATGTAAATTAACAATGGAACAATACATATTTTGTGTTTTATTCTCTTTTTTTATATCTCACGTTATATATTTATATAATTTTTCTCATGTTGATCCAAATTTCGAATTATACATGGCACTCAAAAGGTTAAATTTTGATTATTTGAGTAAATATGTATAAGAAAGATGCAAGTTAGAAAAAATATTGTATAATTGCTATTATGTTTAAATATCTCTGTAAATAAAAATAAAATACAAGTAAATTAAGATTTATTTGGTAGCTACTATATGCCAAACATCTTGCTTGTTTTTATATACGTATTATCTATCATATATGTAAATATATGGGATATAGGAATTGTTATTAAAATGTTAAAGATAAAGATATTGGGGCTCAAAGAAATTAAATAAATACTACAAACAAATACTGTTAAAATAATAATTAAATTAGGAGGAAGTAAACTTAGCTAGTCAATCATGAGTTTAGATACAGTTTAGGTTCCTTTTAAAAGAAATGGTGATTATTATAATTTAATTTTTAACTTCCATACATTGAACTAATTATTGACATTAGCTATTATTGGAATAATAAGTAAGTAGAATCAATGGTTCAGGGCTAATTGCTGCAGTACAGCTTAAATCTCCATAATAAAACTTAACATTTTTACCAAATATTTGAAAAATACATTATGATAAAGTATAATGTTCATTGTGTGAGTACCCCAATCTAAAATGTAACTAATGTATATTTTTAAGAAAATTGCAGAGAATAATTTCTAGGTTATTTAAAGTTATGAAAACACACCAGTCAGTATAAGCTTAGTTATATATTGCTCTCCATATAAAAGATTTGGCAATCTACAAAAAGTAATTAAATTTCATTTTAGACACTTATGTAATGTATTATAAATATATTCATAAATATATATATTTACTGACGAAGGAACTGGGGACCCTCTATCAAAATCAATGTTAACTGTTCTGTAATTTTTCAAATAAAGTATACCATAGTCATGTGCCATTTGTAACTTGAGAGGTGTTTATTTATTTTTATTTGTTTTTACTAAAAAACTGATATATTTTCTAAGTATGGATAAAATATCTGCAGATAATACTTGGTTTATTAGCCAACTCAGTCTTGGAAAGATCCTTCTTCTGGGCTGCCATTAGGCCTTTGTCTATTCCTAAGCAGCCTGTCCTGAGAAGCTGTTATCTGTTCCACCTTGCTTGGGGAATATTACCTTAGTCAGTTTGATTTAAAAAGCGTGATGATTATATAAACAGCTAAGAGGATCTAATGACCCAAGAGAAGTTACTCTAGTGACTTTAGCATAGGATATGTGGGGGGAGGATAATAATTTGTTCTTCCTTTTAAGTACTTCTGGCTGGATTCATAATCAAATTAACATGAGACAGATTAACAGGAGAAAATGCCCAAATTTATTTATGTTTGTACATACAGGGGTTTTATAAGAATAATGAGACCTTCCAAGCAGTTAAGCCTTGCTTATATGCCACCTTGAGCAAAGGAGAAGAGGTGGGGGCTGTGGTTTGGGACTTTAAGTTGCAGAAAGGCAATTCACTTGGAAATAAAAAGCAAAAGTTTGGTAAAGATGTGTTTGCTGGACCATCTGTAACAATCAGACAGAGGACCTGGATCAGACAGCCTTGTTAGGTTCTTGTCTATCACATCTAATTATCTGTGATGATACCGGGGTGGGGGGGAGGACCCCACAAAAAAGGAATTTATTTATAAAAATTGTGTATTTATTCTTATATGTATAAATGTCAGTCACCTTCAAAGTACTCTCCATCTAATGCAATACACCTATCAAGATGGTTTTTCCACTGCTCAAAGGAGTTTTTGAACACATGGATTTTGTTACCTTTTGGTGCTTATGTTTCACCTCTTTCACATGAGCAAAATGTTTCCCTTAGAGGACTATTTTCATCTAGCTAAACAAACAAACAAAAAAAACTTGCTAGGGGGGAAATCAGGTGAATACAGAGGGTGGGGCATGGGTGTTGTATCATTTTCGGTCAAAAAATGCTGCACACTCAGCACAGTGTGGGCAGGTATGCTAGTAAATGGCCCATCATGAAATGGGCAAATGCATTGAGTTTTTTAAAAAATTCACTGAAGCCAAATGCAGCCTCTCACAATAATGCCAGCTGATACACTGATACAGATGGGTTTTTAGAACACTCATGTAGTAGGGGAACCTGTACTATAAGGGGCATGTCCTCTAGAAGATAATCCCATTTTTTGGTGTTCCCCCCTCATATATCTCTTCCTTGAGTGGGTCTTCTATTAAATTGTTTTAGGCAGTTAAGAGGAAAGTCAAAGTTTTTCTTAAGTTTTGTTTTTTTAAAATAACCAGCTGAAAATATCAATACCCCAAAAGTCATATTTTGGGGTAGTAAACTCTGCTCCCTCTCAGATTCTACATGATAAACTACAGCTCTTATTCTGACTCTAAAATACCTACCTGGATAAGTTTGGGAAAATCACTTAATCTTTCTGGATCCAATTTTTCTTCATCTGTATAAGCGATTGTGTTGAGACTATTTTTTCTTCACTTTTAAAAATATAAGTTTTGAAGTGTCTCTAAACTTTAATTTTTTATTCATAAGATTTCTTCCATTGAAAATCAGGATACCCTTATAAGTGATGTGTTCAGCAGATATATTTTGTGCATATTTCATAAGGAATAAAAACAGTACATTTCTGATTATCAAAGTCCTTGCAATTTGAACATAAAAATGAAAGCTTCATTTCTTTGTATTTCTGTTTTTGATAAGTTGACTTTAGGTTTTAATTGTTTGAGAGCTTATGTAGTTAATGCTAGCTTGTAAATTATTGTGACTAATTATTTGATCAATTGTACAATTATGTTTTTGCACATATTAAAAATAACTGTGAAAAGAAATATAAGTTAAGATAATTATATTTATACATATATGAAAATGATTTTTAGAATTCTATATTTATAAATATCCTCTAAATTTAGAGACATACTTTTATGTACTCCATGGTTTATATATGCATTTTTATTTATTTGCAGAATATAAAACAATGCACTAATTAATGACAACACATTTAAAGATACCCTTTCAATTAATTGTTATATTACTTCCTATAGTATCTTGACAATCCAAAGTCTTCTAATAAACTAAAAGCATGTTATTTGAATATTGACTGTGCCAACAAATAATTAAAGCACTTATTTACTTATTTTGCCAAGTGCACTAGCGAGTGCTGAAGTAATCACAATAAAATAGAGGTAAAATTAGAATCCAAGTTATATTGTTCTCAGAAGAAAGGGTGGGAAGGGGAGAGAGTGAGACAGACAGACAGACAGACAGAGATTCATTTGTATCTCAAATGGAATGACCATCACAATTTTACTCTATGATTTTTTTTTATTGGCTAACTTCATCTTTCTAAATCCTAAAAAAATTCTGAAATATCTTTTTTTTCTCAAGAACATATCTTTGTGTATATATTATACGGCAATTTTCACTTGATATGGTTCCAAATACTGCCTTAAAAAGATGTTTTTGCTTACCATGATTTTCCTTCCTTACTTATAACCTCTCCCCAAAAAATATTTTTTGTCATATATCTGGCAAAATTTTAATCAGTATTTACATACATTTTCTCTTCATTCATTTCAACTAGGACTTCTTAAAATTTTCTAGCTTTAATCATTCCTATGACCATTACCTATAACTGATCTATAGAAAGTCTGCACCATATATGTTTAATTTATATCATATCGTCTCTCTAAATGGTGAATTTCTTTGGGATTCTGATGCCTAGCACACCCTAAGTGACAATAATTACTTATTAAAAGAATTTCTTAAGCCATGGCTGCTGTGGCTCAGTGGATTGAGCATCGGCCTGCAAGCCAAGTGTCGCTGGTTTGATTCCCCATCAGGGCACATGACTAGGTTGCACACCAGATCTCCAGTTGGAGGCGTGAGAGGCAACCACACAGTGATGTTTCTCTACTTCTCTTTCTCCTTTCCCCTCTCTCTAAAAATAAAATAAATCAATTAAAAAAAAAAAGAAAAAGAATTTCTTGTGTCGTTTACATGGTTTTTACTTATCTACCTTGAAAACAGTGACTATTCTGACTAGGGCTTATGAAATGAAACTGAAACTGCAGCTAATGAAAATGATAGAAATTAGCTAAAAACTCTTAAAAAACATAATTAATAAACATAATTCAAAGTGACTGATTTGACTAGTTTCCTTATCAAAATGACTTTGTTTGCATGATATTTGTGCAACAGCAACCAAATACCTTTTTTGTTGTTTGAAGTTATACAGTTTGGGTCAGCGTCTTGATACATTCCAGAATGTAGCACATGAGAGTATAGGTAGAATCATTTTACAACATGGTAATATCTAGAACCTCTTAAAATACACTTCAAATTTGTAAAAAAAGTTCACATATTAACACTTGTTAAATAATATTTTTTAAAAACATAAGAAATGTAAGGCCACACTTTTGTTAGACCTTATTCATATTCGATTACGTAGCCTACACTTTGCTGCTCTGTGTTTATATTTGAAAAAGGATCAGCATAACTTCATTGATGATGCTGAAAAATCATTTGTGCTATCAGATCAGATTGTCCTATAAAAGCCATGTTTTGCTTTTCATGCCATGGATATTATTAGGCCAAAAAGAAACAAAAAACACATAATTACTTTTGTAAAAAAGAAAATGTTTTAAAAAATATTACACTAATTTTAAAATAAATATTTATAGTGCTTACCAAAATACATTTCTTATTTACAAAATTAAGTATTTTAAATTTCTGATTTAAGGGAAAACTGTGTTACACTTGATTCACATCAAGAATTAATATGGTCATAGCCCTTTTTTTTAATCATACCTCATGTCTTTTATTAATATCTAGGAGACCATATTTTATAGCAAACACATCTATCTCTAAAAATATAAATGTTAAAACACCAGCTTCTGCTCCATTCAATAACTCATCCATTTGTTAAATGCCTACTATGTGCCAGGAGTATAAAATTTTCTATCAAATTATTTAGAAAGATCATAAAAATATATGTGAATAGCTGTTCCCTTAAAATTAAAACCATTAAAAGACATCATATGAGTAACTGCTAAATAACTCTAGAGGCAACAAATGCTATGCAATTTGAAAGAAAGAAATATTAATTCAACTATTGAGAGCCTAGGAAGTCCTTTTAGAAGAAATGGGATATATAATGAATGAGTTAAAAAGTAAGGAAGGAATGTTGCAGAAAAAATAACAATGTGATTGGTGTCCACGAGTACACAGGCAGGAAAAGATAAAGGGACAAAACTGGAACTCGTGCTGTTAGGGCGCATTAGTCTATACAACTTGTAAGTTCACCTCAATTACTAAAACTTAAATTTAGACTCTCTCCTCCCTTACTTAGCTTAATGGAACCCCTTTTTCAATTGTTCACTCTGACTTCCTGGAAGGACTTACTTTATCTTTCTTAAATGGAATTAGGTCACTCCTGTTTAACATAGATGGCTAGATAGATGATAGGTAGGTAGGTAGACAGGTAGGTAGGTAGGTAGGTGATAAATAGACAAGCAGAGAGATACACAGATACTCAACCTTGGAAATAAGGACAAGTGGTGAGGGACAACATGGCACTGTTTAAGAGGCTGTTCATGGATAATTGAGCTACATATGTATCTGAACTGACTTCTACTTACTCTATTTTTTAAGCACTGTTTTTAACTTTTTCTGTAGTATTTTCCATTACCATTTAACCCCTATGCTCCCCTCCCCCCTGCAATCACCACACTGTTGTCCATGCCCATGAGTCCTTTATCTTCTTATTGCTCAATCCCTCCACCATTTGCTATTTGATAAGGACCCAGAAATTGTAAAGATACATGTTTACTTATAGACTTATGTCCAGAAGAGACAGTAATACCAAAGTTTATGGTTTTATTCCCTGTAAGCCGTTACAAATTTTTTTAACACAGAGATACGACTCGAACATGTTATTCCTCAAAATGCATGTAGATACCCAATTCTTCTAAATGCTCTTTAAACCAGATAATGAGATTTACCATCTTACAAGTTTTATTACAATAACTTAATAAATGGTTGACACATTTATATTTATAGAAGCAGCTTGTGAGCTCTTTGAAAACTTATTTTGATACTCTTCCATTTTAAAATCTTCCCTTGTGATAGTCAGTCTCAACTTTCCCCTAACTGCACCCTTGTTGAATCTTACTAGAATTTGCAATGTTCATGTGTGGAGAAACTACATTCCAAACACATCGAGTCACAAATGAAATAGACTTAGTGTTGTGCCCAGTTCCTGAAGAGCTTCCTGAAATGGCACCCAGGCTCTGAACTGACTCTAGTGCACCAGGGCTGACCGTGGCTGTGCAGCTGGAGCCGTGCACCTGGCAGAACGTGGTCCTTCCTAAACCACCATGACTGCCCATCTGGAATCTTTTCCCACACGCTCTCACTTCGCCTGCCTCCAAACACACATGGCCTAGATGGTCAAGTGTTTTCTCATTTCCAGGTCTCTGGTTATGTATATTATTTTCTCTGTCTGAAATGTCTTTGGCCCCTAAATTTGTACCTTCAATACCTATAAACTATTTTTCAACACTGTGTTCAAATATCACATCACATACAAAGCCTTCTTTCCCTAACTCTGTCAGTATTTTGTTAGCACTTTGCCGTAAAACAATGACAAATATTTATTGCTGTACTCTGTGGCGTATGAATTGTGGGAGGCTCCAGGAATATATAGTCAAATAAAACATAATCCCTGCCCTAGAGGATCTTTTAACATGGTGAAAAGCTTACCGCCTGGTGGGTGTGTTTATTCCTTTCTAACAATACTTAGACAGTTTTATTTTAAAACATGTTTACTTGGCTTTCCACTAGAAGTTAGTGAGTTCTACCCAGCAAGTATTTGGCATATTGTTAGACAATAGTTTCTAGATGTGTAGAGCAGAGAATGGGAAGTAAGACCACGTAGGTTCAACTCCTGGCTCTGACCAGCTAAATATGTGGCCTTGGTTAAGTTACTTATCTTCACTAGGTCTCAGTTTTCTTGTTGGTAAACAGTGGCTGCTGTTTTCTTCTTACCCTTATTATTAAAGTGGCTACAATACAATTATTGTTGATTGTTGGGTTCAGATATAAATTACATTTAATGATATATATTTTAAACTTTACCTTATAAACTATATCTAAAATAAATATGAATAAGATCAAAGCAATATTTAAAGACTTTTTCATATTAATATTACTGACCTATTTGTGTTCAACTTATAACTTTCATCTGTAAAAAACTTGTTTTTGAAACTTGGAATATATTGTATTATGTAAGCTTTTTTAATGGGTGAGCAGATTTAGGTATGAGTCTCTACTCCTCTGACAGTCTTTCTATGGCCAGACTGGCCATTTAACAAATTTGTTTTCCTTTAATATCTGAGGTGTGTGGGAACCTCTGTTAAACTATTTTGAGGTTTTTTAATGTTTAATATCAGTTTTAAATGCCCCCCGCACACACAAACACATACACACCAACAAATCAGCACAATGTAACCTGAAGGATAAGAATGTGAAAAACATGTGTCAACCCAAATGAATAAGATGTAACAACATCAAAGGATACAATGGGAGCAGAAGAACTTTGGGAAATTTTATGAAAGATTTGTACAGTATTCACATGGTACAGAACTGGAATTGCAACCAAAATAAACACCAGAATTAGGTCCAATGTGTAGTTTGAGTTTGGATGAAATAGAAACTCATAAAATATGTATATTTCATTCAGAAGTTGGGATATAAATATTAAGTAGAGTAGTTGAGCTCATTGAAAACCAACTTTACAAAAAGTTTTAAAGCTTGCCAACATTGCTGAGAATTATATTTGGAGGTTTCTCAGATTCTGAAAGTTAACTACTAGCTATGCTTGCTTTGAGAGACAATGAGACATAGAGGCCCTAATAACATAAACCCAGTTAAGTTTATTTTTTATTTGTATTAGTATTTCAATTCATATAACATGCTTATATATTAAGCAAATTACTGTATAATAGAAAGAGCTAAACTTTACTAAGTTTTTATCCATGCTAATCTGTATTTTAATCGCTTTGCCTGTGCAATACTGTTTACTTTTACATTATCCCCTGGGAGAGGCTCTCTATTGTCTTTGCCTTCATTTTACAGATGGGGAAACAGATGCAGGCAGTTGAAAAAACTTGTTCCAGATCAATTAATATTTAAGATTTGCACACAGTTCATCTAATTCCAGAACATTTTTTGTTATTAACATGTGTTCCTGTGCATACCTATAAAAATCTCAGATAGCTTTAATATTCTAGGAATAGAGTCTCGGCCCAAGAGATGATCTAATCTTAAGATGTAAGGACTTGGCAGTTAAGCCACACATGGAGAAATCCACATTATCATGATTAGTAGCAGTGCTATTTTTTTTTCCAGTTTTGCTAATTTGTGTAAGAAGCCTGCAAAAAGTAAAGAAAATGTATATAGTCTGCTATACATGAAACATAAGTTATTGCACATAAATTATTTTATCAGTTTAACTGTGTTGTATGTAGTGCTGAAATAAACCAAATGTGTACTCATTTTTTGTAGAATAATTGCCAGAAGATGCTGTAAAGCATTCCATTTTAGTTATTTATTTATTCTTTTAGAAGAGACTTTATGAACACATGCAAAAATTTAAGCCTACTGTATTGCTTCTGAAATATGTAGCTGAGCATGAATGTCAGTGACTATTATTTTGTCACTCCTAGTGACATTAAGTAGCAATTCATTATAACAGCATTTAACTAATGTGTTAATAGAGTATGAAAAACAATCATCTAAGCACCTTATCTGTTTATCAGGCACTGCTCTAACTGGTATTGATTCAAAATATGTTTCTTCTGTGGTTTGACATTACTCTTACTCCTATAAATATGTTTTTCAATGAATGCTGCTAATTGTATTTGATTAGAAGTTTGTAAAACTATTTTAACAATCCCCTTGTATTTGTCAAGTGCACTTCAAATGCATTGTTCCAAATTTATATCATTTTTCAATATCTCTACACACACACACACACAAAAATAAGTTTTCCCCCAGTTTCCTTATCTTATTAATGTCAGAACTATCTACCTAGTTCTTCAAGCCAAACAGATGAAAGTCACTTCTGATGCCTCCCATTCCCTCATCTCCCACATTAAATGCATCAAGATATTTTGCTATTATATCTACTTTGTGTGTCTCAGCTTCTTTCCTTCTCATCTGCCACAACCAGGATTCAAGCACCATGTTTTGACCAAGAGCAGAGCAGACATGTAGCAGGTATTTAGTGAAAGTTCGTTAAATAAATGAGTGGGTGAATCTAGACAGGAAATCACAATTCTTGAACAGTTTTGTATGGAATCACGATGTCTTATTAGGCTTACTCATATTCCATTTTATTCCTCTGTTTTAGTTCAATTGATGTTTTCTTCAATATTGATATTAGATCGTAGAGACACAAGATGGAGAAGTAAGTGGACGTTACGTAACCTCCTCCTAGGACCAAACTGGAATTACAACTAAATTATAGAAAAGTGATTCTGAACACCAACTGAACACTAGCTGAAGAGAAGCCTTATAACCGTGGACAATAGAAGAAGCCACATCACCACAGCATGACTTGTAGGGAGTGTGGAGGAGGCATGAAAGGGCTGGCTGGGCTCCTACAGGCTGCAGCTGAAGTTTCATAGGGATATTACAGTGGCCAGGGCTTCCCCTGAGAAGCGTGGGGTCTAAACCCCAAGCCAAGCTCCCCAGCCTACAGCACCGGAACCAGGAAAGGAACCTAAATAATATACAGCTGTGAAAAGCAGTGGGATTTCTATCTGCCAGGAAGAGACAGCTGGAGACTCCAAGAGCCTCTTAAAGGGCCAATGCACCAATTATGTTTGCAGCCACTGACCCTGGACTCTGGCAGAGGGAGGGCAGGGTAGACTAGAGATGCTTGAGGAGATTCTGGAGCTGGTGGCTCTGGGGAGAGACATGAGGTAACAGCCTCCAGAATCCCTGTCCTGAGTCATTCCCCATACTGCAGGAGCCATCTTTCTCAGCTAGAGCAGTCTCCTCCAAATGGCACCAGCCTGAAGGGAAGCAATAGTCCCACCTTCAGTAATTACTTTGCCCTACCCTGTGGTGCTTAAGCCCTGCTAATGAAGAGTACAGCTAGAAGACCTTCACTGATAACCCTACAGAAATCCTGCAGAAGAGGTGGATTTCCGGGAGATCTGAGGCTTCAGCTGACCTGCCCCTGGGCCTGGTGGTGGTAAAAGCCAGCCTTGGTGTTCAGTCTCATTCTTTCGGCACACTCCCAGGCCCAGCAGAGGAAGCCATACAGTGTGGATACTGATAGCTCCAAAAACGTTGCCAGGGCCAGCCACAGGCAGGGATTGACTTAGGTGTGCACCAGAGTCTTGCAGATCTACCTGATACATATAAACAAATACAAAGAGGCAACCAAAATGGAAAGACAGAGAAACAGACCCAAAATAAAAAAAATAAAAAAAAAACAAGAGTATTCTCCAGAAGAAGCAGATGAAATGGAGACAAGCAATTTATCAGAGTTTAGAGTAATGATTATAAAGATACTCAACAACATGAAAAAAAGACATAGAAACCATAAAAATAGACCAGTCATCAATAAATAATGTAATATCTGAAATAAATAATACACTGGAAGGAATAAACAGTAGGTTAGATAAAGCAGAATATTTTATCAGTGATTTAGAAGGTAAGGTAGAAAAGAAACACCCAGGAAGAACAGCAAAAATAAAAAAAAATTGAAAAAAATGAGAAGAGCTTAAGAAACATTTTGGACAACATGAAGCATAACAACATCCACATCCTGGGAACAGCATAAGAAGAAAAGAGCAAGCAAAGGATCAAGAACCTAGTCTTGATCTATCAAGAATTCTATCACTACTTATAAAAAAGTTATTATCTCATAGGAATAATGTTTGTTATATTTCTTTCCTTTATTTCTATTTAGTTCCCCACTCCTTCTTCCCAGTAATAATCTTCATGAAACACTGACTATATACCAGTCTCAGCTGTAAGAGCTTTACATATATTATGTCATTTATTCCTCATAATAACCTCACAAGTTTGTACATTATGAGTATATCACTGACTAAAGTAGGACAGTAACAGTTTCAGTAACTTGCCCAAAGCCGGTGTAGCTAGTACGTGGCCCTGAGATTCAAAGGCAGGAATCTTGGCTCCAGAGATTATTGTCCTACTGGTGAGGCAACACTTCCTTCTGATTTCAGAAGCTCAGGCAAGTCTTGAAGGCAGTTAGAAGGAGTCAGACAGGTGGATGCCTGTCAAAGAGCAAGTTCTGCATATAAATAAATAATTAAAAACATGAGAGAATCTATAATAAAAGATGTTTATTAAAAGTATTAGAAGGTAGAAAGAAGAGAACATTCTGCAATTGTCAGAGTGTGCTGTGAAAGAGACGGCACCTGAACCGTCTATCTAATGCGAAGTACACGTTAGAGACAGCCTGACAATGCAAAAGGCATGAGAAGGCAAAGAGCAGTTAACAGATATGAAATGTTATGTTTGGAGTATAAGAAGAAGAAAGCCTGTGTTAAATTTAGAGTGTGAAAGGCTTTATATACAGAGGTTGGCAAAAGTAGGTTTACAGTTGTACAAATAAATAATACAGTAATTAATAAATAATACTAGAATAAACTCTAAGTTTCACGTACCCACAACTGTAAACCTACGTTTTCCCACCCTTGTATCACAGTCCAGATACCTGTACTTAATCTTAATGCCAAGGCTCAGGTGGAATTATTAAACCTTTCTAAGCACTACACTCATACTTTTGGACATTTATAAGACGATGATTTTTGTGGTAGCTTGGGAAAAAGTGTCGGTTAGCCAAAAAGTTTGTTAGGTTTTTTTTCTTTCTTTAAGATGGGCCTAGTAGTGCTTAGTTGTCTTTAGCTTCATTCAATACAATTTTGTTAGATCGTATTGTGACAACTGTCATATCAGCTTGCATTAAAAAAAAAAATCAAAATTGGTGAATTTTTGTGTAGCCATTTTAATATTGAAAATGGAAGAAAATTAGCAACATTTTAGCATAATATGCTCTTTTTTTTCTCATGAAAGGTAAAATCACAACTGATACACACAAAAAGAATAGTGTAGTGTATGGAAAAGGTGCGGTGACTGATTGAATGTGTCAAAGGTGGTTTGCGAAGTTTCTTGCTAGAGATTTCTTGATGGATACTACTCCATGGCTGGGTAGATCAGTTGAAGTTTATAGCATTCAAATTGAGATATTAATTGAGAACAATCAACATTATACTATGTGGGAGATAGCCTGCATACTAAAAATATCCAAATCAGTAAAGTTATTGATAAAAGTGAAAAATGTATATTTTATTTTATGGATTTTTTGGCCAACTCAATAGTTGTCCATGGACTAAGGGCTGCTGTTCTACCTGCCTTTATATCCAAAAATGACAGATAAGGAAGAGATGGGAAGAGTCATAGAGTAAAGAATAACATTTGGTTGTCCAAAAGTAAAGAAGAACAGAATCTACAGCTCTCATAAGACAGAAGCTTATGGGAAGACAATCCTTTAAAAAACAGAGGTACATAAAACACACATGAGAAGCACACATACCATTGTCAAACTGAAGTCTCACTTGACAGTAGCTATTACAAGCATGCTTCCAAGAAAACAAAATGTAAGTTTCAATGTTATTCAGTGACCATTGTTATATGGTACCAGCATCCAGTATTGAGCCCAAACTTTTTTCATTGAGTCAGAAGTATTGCATTGTGCTTGTGCATAAGACAGTGCTGAATGCGTATAGAAACTAGATACACAGGTTTAATAGACTTTGTAGTGTGTTTGGGAATGTTTGTATTATGTTTTTCCCTGTAGAATACACTTTTGTGTTTATGATTATCATTTTGATACTATTTCACATGCTTGCATCTATGATTTATCATTAAATTTTAAGTATATTTTAAAATATTTAGTATTTTAAATGTGGCTGTATAATTTTTATGCCTAGGATTTTTCATAGAAACACATTGCAAGTTACTTTTTATTTACCAGAAAGTAAAAATAAAAATTTAGATAAACCAGTTTTCTCTAAATGTGAGCTGAGAGCAACAGCAGATGGTCCACAATACACAGGAGAATATCTGATAATATTCCAATTATAGGACAGGAAATTCTGAAATGGTGCAATATAGGAATGGAATGGAATGGCTAATGAGAGGTTAGTGGTTCATCGCTCAAGTTCATCTCCTTTTGAAAAGAAAAGACACAGAAGTTAGCTGAAGAATAAAGTACGGAGAGATGGCAGAAAGGAGATGACATAATAATCCTGTACTGTCATGCGTTACACTACATTATGTGTTTCAGTCTCCCTAATAGTATTCATTGTTTAATTGTTACTGTTTGTCAGCCACATAGTGCATACATAAGTGAAGGAGACTGACTTTGATAGCTCATTTTCTTGTCACTTTGATAGTTGAAGTTGAAATTAGTAATCTGTGATAGATTGCACAACATTATAGCTTGAATTAGCTGCTGAATTCATGGTTTATATAAGTCTTTACAAGGCTAATTTACACTTCATTATTCTTTACCTGAACTGCGTCCCTAAGAAATAAGTGCTAAAAAAGATATGCACAAAATGTGTCAAAATATATTAAATATTTTAAAACTAATGAATTGCAGCCAAAATATCCTTGCAAGGTATTGCTTGAAAGAGTAAAAAGACAAATTAAAGTAAACGTATTATAATAGCTTTCTTTGAACTTAGAATTGTGCTTGTTTGATTTTCTTTTTAGAAAGTAAGAGATTTTATTTCAACACAAATAAGCTTTATTTTTACCTGAAATTAATAGGCTAAGAATAAAACACCACATTGAGCAATATATGTACATGTATGTCTATGCATGTAAATAGTTTACCAAAATACTTCAGAGGAATAATCTATACAAATCTTTCTTAAACCTTGGTTGAATTAATTCTTAATACATTAAATGTGATGACTTATCTTTATTAAATATTTTTTTTAGTTTGTAAAATTTTTGTTTTTTAATGGATATTAATATTTGTTATATATTTGTATCTTAAAACACCACCCAAATCAGTGAGAACAAGGCATTCAATGGCACACCAGCAACAGAAGCTGATTAACTATTAATAATTATTATGAAGTCATGTGTGTATAAAAACACTAAAGAGAACAGGCTTAACTAAAGTTAATAAAAAACAAATATAAATAATGCCAGATTTTAAAAAGGAATCTGTAAATGTTTTACTACATAAGGATTTCACTCAAGAGACAAAATACATAGTAATCTCAAACTTGGACCATACCAAGTTGCTTTCCTCTTAGTTGAGGCCTATCCAACCTCAGTAACATCTCTGGATAAAGCATAAAGTTACTGCTGTACATTTTAATTTTAAAAGGATTGGTCCAGTTGAGTCTTTTCTATTTTTAATTCCTCCTCTTCATTTACTATATTGGTAGCAACATCATTATGTGGGTTATCTAGAATGTCTTTGTTAAATCCATCTGACTCCTCCTTGTTTTGATCCTCACCTGTATCAACATCTTCAATTGTCTGTGTCTCCGATGTGTTCATTAGCAAGTCATTTTCTAGGGATTGACTATCACTCAGTAGCTTTGCCTGCCTTCTTTCCAAGGCCAGTTGTTTATTTCTCTCAATTCTTTGTTGTTGCTCTTCGGTTAGGCTTTTAGTTGACTCAGAAGCAAACTTCACATTTTCAGATGAGTTTGTCGGAAAGGGATCTAATTCAGTAGCAGTTACATCATGGCCATTATCTTCCCCTACTTCATCATTATTGCTAATAAAATCTTCATGTAAAATAGGGAGATCAAGTCGAATTCGTTTTAAACAGGTCTGAACTTCCTTTTTACTTCCCAGGTATTCAACTCTGTCAATAAAATCTTCAAATTGCAGTTTAGGGAATAGTCTATGTGCCCAGTGCTCCATGTGTCTGATTAGCGTCTTCAAGTCTTCCGCCTCATGACCTTTACCTTTGAATTTTGCCTTATCAAACACATGCTTTAATGCTGGAAGCCCTCTCTCTGAAATTAATCCCTGAGCATCCAATTTGGGTATATTCCTTTTAATTGTTCTCTTTGGAGGTACAGGAATAGGTGGTCCTCTTCCTGACTCATCATCAGGTTCAGCTCCGGCACCATCTTCTCTCTCTAGAGAAGCAGAAGGTGGGAAAGGAGGAAGGGTTTCATCTTTACATGCTCATAATCTGGTAGGTCAATTAAGCCATGCTCCTGTGGTTCCTGCATCTTTTCTTCTCAACTGTTGAGTTTCTTCTACCATAAAATGATTTGCATTTTCAGGGAGTTTCCAACTATGTCCAAATAGGTGTGAGATATGCAGGGGATAGGCACCTCAACAGCAACTTCAACCAGAGCAGCTTGTAACAAAAATCTGTTTACATATTGACGTTCTAGGTAAGGTTTCCTCACACAGAAAGCAGCCTATTAAATATTTTTAAATGTTACCATCTGGTATTTTCTCTTCAGCAATTTGTACTTGGGAATTTGAGAATTTTAATTTCTAAATATAATTTTTTTTATACACAGACAAAAGTATCTGTTAAAAATAAAAGCCTAGATTTTAGTAATGTTGAGTACAGAGGTAAATAGTAAGTACATTAAAGCATGAGAATAAAACCTTACATTCTATATAATTGAAATAGGATAAATTTAAACAACAAATACCCCTTAATATAATTTGAATGCTTTATATTTAGCAGTATGCCATTTTGAAAAGGTTTTTATTTAATTTTTCAAAACACTTTATAATCTCTAAATAAAAAGCAGTATCATTATTTACATTAAAAAGAATAAATATTATTCTGTTTGGCCATTATTTTTTGCCTTATTAATTGGGATTGAATTTTAATTTCTTAATAATTCAAATATTAATTATATGTTTATATTTACAAAAATCTTACATATATATTTATATATATGTATATATATAAGTGTGTGTGTGTGTATATATATATATATATATATATATATATATATATATATATATATTCAGGTTTCTAGAAATATGTATGAGTTCCTTAAGATCAATAGTTTAGAAAGAACAATACCATCTGTGTGACTTTTCTAGAACGGGAAGAACTTATCACAAAATCAGTGACTTAAAACAGAACTTTATTCTCTCATAGCTCTGTAGGCCAGAAGTGTTGGCAGTCTCATGCTCCCTCTGAGGGCTCTAGGGAAAGAAACTTCCTTGCCTCTCCTGAGCTTCTTCTGGTGGTTCCTTGAAATCCTTTTAATTGCTGGTTTGCAGCTACATCACCGCAGTCTCTGCCTCTGTCTTTCCATGCCCTCTTCCCTCGTGTGTATGTGTCTCTGTGTCTGGATTTCCCTCTCCTTCCTCTTATAAAGATACCAGGTATTGGAATCAGGGCCGATCCTATTTCCAAATAAGCTCCCATTTTGAAGTTCTAGATGGACATTAATTTGAGGGGTGGAGAACAGTACTATCTAACCTGGTACCCCATCTAAATGTATATGTGTCATTATTTAGTCATGACTCAAAAAACTAGTCCTAGTCTCCAATCTAGTCTCATTCCTTATTTCTACTTTGAGTTCTATGAAAAGAATTGACCCCTTAAAAGTTCTAGCCCGTTCATAGTCCTTCTATTAACAATAGCTTTTGGGAGGACTTCAGGAAAATCTTTTTAACTGTTTGAAGGACTCCTTTGTATTAGCCCTAGAGTGGAAGATAAAAAGTGAGGTGAAAGATAGGAAGCAAAGAAATTTGAGCAACCAACTTTAGTCCCAATAATTTATTGATTGAGTGCCTTTAAGATTACATCTAAGTTCTTTAAAATATAGCTGCTTAATTCATTTATAATAAAATATAAATTAAATTATATCAGTCATCACGAAAGAAACAGAGAAAGCCAGTCTCTAGGGGAATGTGATATTCTATGTATAAACTTAAAATTTTGATGAATCAAGTATAAGATGAAGGATAATCATTTTACAAGAGCACATATAAAAATTACTTAGGTGTGTTCTTTGTCTCGAAGATAAACAAGAATCAACAGTGTACATACATGTGTGTTTTCTTTCACACACAAAATATTTTGGCTCTCTTAGTGCAAAAAGAGTGCTAAATATGATTTTGTCTCTCTGTGAAGTCAGAATATTTTAAAAAACTGGATGCCAAAGTTGAACTGTTAGATATTCAGGAAAATATGATATATATGTATTCTATATTATGATGGACATTAGTAACATGAATTAAAAACAATTTAGAGTTTTTGACATTAAGAAATCTAGCAATCACTTGAAGAAAATGAGGGTATCTAGCCTAAATAGGAAAAAAAAAATTTAAATTAAAATATTGGGAGTGACATTAGTTAATAAAATTACATAGGTTTCAAGTGTGGTATTCTATGGTAAATCATCTGTAGATTGCATTGTGTGCCCACCACCCAAACTCAAATCATCTTCTGTCTCTACAGCAAACAAACAAGCAATCCAATTAAAAAATGTTCAGAGGACCTCAATGGACATTTCTCACAAGAAGACATACAAATGACCAATAGACATATGAAAAGGTGCTTGATTTCACTAGCTATTAGGGAAATGCAAATCAAAACTACTATGAGACCCAGGGTTTTCTTGTTGCTTGCCTAGATGTGAGGCAAAAGGAAAAGGGGGAAGGAGGGATGAATTGAAAGTTGTTAGCAATCAATATCAACAATGGAATAAGAGTCTATCACAATGTGAAAAACACTCCTAAGAGGGGAAAAAAACGTGATATGATCTCTAGATACTTAGGAATTTTACATTGTGCCATAGAGACTAAACAGTCATTTACTGAGCAGTTTTAGAGGAGTAGACATTAGCTTTAGTTAACTAACAGTATGAGTGTTATATATAAAACATCTTAAAGTTTTTCAAAGAAAACTTTAGCGTGCATAAAAAATTGTTACTATCCTGTTTGTCTTTGAAGACTAGAGAGGATGAAAATTAAGTTGAAGAGCTAATACTGTTGTGTTAGTTTTAACAATAAATTATACTATAAATCTTTTCTTTTTTCGGTTTTAAGATAGTTCCTGAGATTCTGATTATTGTTTGTTTAAGAATCTTAAAACTTTATGTTTTCATTAGATTCTTAATTATGTATATTAGATTATTACTACCATTTGACCCTTGATAAGCTGTCATCTTTACAACTTATTAAAATGGCATATAATTGTCCGATAATTGTCTCAGTAATAGCTCTATAAAAGGTTAATGGGAAGAATCACAAATCTCGGTGAATAAAAAAAGAAAAGTCAAATATAGTTTCAAATAAATATAAATAATTGAATAAATAATGATATATTTTGAAGAATTTTGAAAGTTAGCAAAGGAAAATATGTAGAGGAAAAAGAATGATCTGCTTTTATAGATATTAATTGAGACACATCTACACGGACAACAATGTAATGAAAGCCAGAAGGAAAGAGGGGTGGGGGCTAGGTGGAAGTGGGCAAAGGTAGGGGGGTAGGGACAAAAAGAGACTTTGCCGGGGGCTGTGGGTGCACAATGAAGTGTGCAGATGATGTTTATTGAATAAATTCAATTAAAAATAATAAAAATAAAATAATTAAAAATTAAATTAAAAATAATAAATAATCAGGAGACACAACAGAAAGAATCCAGGATATATTTAAATATAAAATAATATATAGCTCAATATCCATTTGGAACTGGGTTTGGAAAGTATTGACATGTAGTTAATAGTCAAGACCTTAATAACAGACAATATCTCTAGAAAAAAAATACACATAGAAAGTAGCTGAAAACTGATATTCATAATATGTGAAGGCTCATAATACCTAATATCTTGTGTACTCATTTATTTATGGAAATATTCAGCCAAAGAAGAATCTGAAAACAAAAACAAATCAAGGCCCCTTATTAATCTAGGTAAAAAGACACTGTCTTTGTCATGGGTCCCAAGGAAACAGAGGATGCCAAAAAAGGAAAGGTATGTGATCAACAGATTATATCTCATATGAAGGAATAAGGAATAAACTATATTGTCTAAAAAAGCACTGAAGAAATTGGAATGCATCTTCCTTCCAATGCAGGTAGACAATGAGAAGAGAGAAGAAATAAGTCATATGGAGGGGAGAAGCATAATAGAAGAATTTTGGAGAAATATGGTTAGATGAAATCATCCTGGAAGTTATACAATGGACACCAGCTACATGGGCTGTAAGACTTGGTGTACAAAGTGTATAGGGAAGTAATGAAGAACAATATCCTAAAAAAGTAAGAAGTGTACAAATATTAAGTAGCATTTAATAGTTTAATTTCACAGAAAAACTTTTAAGTATTCTACACTTTATAGGGAAAACCAAATGATGCTGAATTTTGCTTTATTTGACTAGCAATAATGATACATTGGATTGTGAATGAGATATTTTGATGGCAGAATTACTGATGACATTTTTCTGAGAGCAGTCTAGCCTAAAATATATCATCTACCCTATCTCTTATATTCATTTTAAGATCCTGAATTATATTCATTTGCAAGCTTATAAACGGAAACCTATGATTTGGAAATTCAGCAGCATTTTAGTTCCATCTGGCTCACAATGAGATTTCCTGCCTTTATCTTAAACTAAATTTTACTCCTACCTCCTAAAAAGAAAATTTGCTTATATTCATTTCTTGCATGATTTAGTATAAGAATAAAGGGTGAGAGTAAACATAAAAGGATAAATTTTCATTTGGCCTCTCCTAGCATGTGTGAAGTCAGAAAAATGAAAAAAAGCAAAAACAAAACAAAAAAAGCAAGCAAAACAATTGGCAAGTGAAAGTCCAAGGTCTTTGACTCAGAGAAGATGAATACTGGACTGAGAATACTCACAAGATATAAAAGGATGGAACCCAGAGCACAGAGTAACCAATCGACAGTTGAGAAAAGAAGAAACATCTCCATAGAAACAGCAGAAAATGATTCTTTCCTTGACCTAAGGACAAAGAAAGCTATTTATATACATATTGGCAGATTAAATATGGATTTCTGTGGCCATATGCAGACATATGGTGCAACATGAGAAACAATACAGTATTCCCTGACTTATCATGGGTATTACGTTCTAGACCCTCCCGCGAAGTAGAAACCTTACATTTACTCTACACTCTTAAACCTACGTAACTTTAACAACAGATGTATACAGTACCGCAAAATCCTGCTATATAGCGAAAAATCCGCAATAAATAATTAAATATAATATTTTTAAAAATCCCGCGATACAGTGAGGCCAGGATAAGTGAGCTGAGATATAGAGAGGGACTACTGTACTTCTCATTTGTGGCTGAACATGGAAAACTTTGCTGATGAAAAATATGCCAAGAGCTAAACTTATTGCCTAAGTTTCAGAAAACACGTAGAGTGGTCCTTTTAAACACCAGCCACTAATGCTTAAACCAAGCTCTCATGCCATCACTGCCACATGGTGAACTCACAGTCATCTCAACTAATAAAACACCAATAGATGTGTAAGGCAGAGTGGATACATTACTTAGATAAATGGCTAAGCATTTAACAATTAGTTGGCAGGCTTATATGTCTAGTATAAAGTCCCTTTTATCTTAGACAGAATTAGGTCAATCTGTCAGGTGCTTCCTAGAGTGGAAAATCTATGAAAATGTAATAATCAAATTTCAGAAATGTGCAATGTGATACTAGTTACAGAACAAAATTATTCTATCTGGAGGAATATAGATATGCCTAGAAAATTGTAAAGAAAGATAACTCAATACTACCTTTTTATTTGGTTATTGGTAAGGAAGCAGAGATCACCTTTGTGTGTATCTGCAAGGAAATGAAAGCAGATACAATCCCGGGATGTACTCTTGCTTTTGCCATTTATATTATAATCTATATGAACAGTGCTTGCTGGCATTGTGCAATGCATGATCTGCCTTTGTGTACATGGAATGGGTTATCAGTTAAGATCTGAAGACAGCCTTTTCAACTACCTTCTATTCTTGATACTTAAAAAATAAAATGAAATAACTTATTCAAGGTATCTTTTATGAGTGAAAAGTGGTTTTTGAAATAATTATCAGATAAACATTTCCCTACTTTCTTCTTGTTCCAGAGGGTTAATAACTTATCTAGACAGACTGCATTAATTGTAAAAAAACAAAGATTTTCTTCTCAGGGTGTTGTTATTTTGAGGAGAAAAACACATAAGGACTTTGTGGATAGGATCAGTGAGAAGGTCTTCAACATATGCATATATAGTTGACCAACATGTGTCATTTGGATCTGGAGAGGTGGGTAGCACACAATAATAAAAGCAAATTCCAAGCTGGGGTAAGGTAATATGGTGATCTGATGGAGACCAGAGCAGCCACAATAATGAGGACTCTCAAAAAACACTGTAACAAAAATAAATGAGAAAGGTAAACCAGAGTTTTATTGAAATAGATGTAAGGGTGTCACTACCCATACAAAGCTCCATAACAAAATCAACCAAAATCAATAAATTTGGATGATGAAAATCAGAAGCTTCTTAGGGAAAGAGAAGGAGCTTTGTGGTCAAATGGAAGTTAATTATTCTTCATTTCTTGATTTACAAGGGCTAGTTTATCATTTCTAAATCCCACCTTTCTCTTCTATTAATGGGTTTTTTGAATTTAAAAATTATTATCTCATATAGGGTTTTTTTGTGTTGTTAATGCAACTGTGTGGGTTACATGACTAATGTTTGCAAGTACCCTGTACATTTCCTGGCACATAAATGTGTATGAAATTATAATTTTCTGTTTTCTCCACCATCAAACCTGAAAAAAAAAATCTCCTTTCTTAAGGGACTTTGGAAGATAAATATGAAGTCATCTTAGAATTAAGAACATGGTATATATCAAGCAGGCAATTTTATAAGAGGAAAATACTGCACTAGGTATTTCAAAATTAAAAAAAATACTAATATAGGGATTTGGAGACAACTATTGATTTGATGGTCTGCATGGGTGAAGAAAGGAAAAAATGATGCTATTTTCATGAAAGCTGGAGATGAAAGCATTATAGGGAAGTTGCAATCTGTGATTTCAGGTGCCTATCAAACATCAGCAGGATATCACAAAGAAAAATAAATGAATCTTTTCTCTGTCTTGCACATCTCACATTAGAATTTTTATTTGGTTTCTGGTAATTAAATCATTAGTATAGTTAGCAAATAATATTATTAGCATAATCTCACTTGGAATATTTTGCCAAGAGATCCCAGAAAATGTAGCTACATGGTTTTTCTCCTGCAATTCAGGGGATACTTTAGAAGTTGAAGAGATAGATGACTTGATAACAAGCAATCTGATGCCAACAAACTACAATGTCTTTCCTACTTACTGTAGTAACAGTTGAAAAATTAATTGTGCGATTCTTTACTTAATGTCTAAATCTCTCACTAAACATTTAAATTCCATGAGGACAGTGACTAGGTCTGTGTTTTTCATTACTGTTTAGGCCTCCAACCCTTTAGTTAATCAATGAACAGAAAAACACAATTTTGTTTCTTCTAAAATGAAACATTCGGCAAATACAAACCCATTCTGAAAGAAGGCAGATATTTACATAATTATACAGAAATTCCATATCACAAAATTGGGTTTTTGCTATTTCTTTTCATAAACAAATTATCTTTAAAGATTATTAATGAAAAAAATAAAGAATATTATTCCTATAAAAGTGAGTTGGGGCTTCTACTTATTGTATAGCCAAGACTTTCTGAAATGTTGAATCCATTGTTTTTTTCTCCACGATTTTAAGGATTCCTACTTCAATATAGTCAAAGTTCAAGATAAAAATATCCTGCTCCCTCACCCCAACTCTTGATTTCCACATCCAACCAAATACCACACCCAGAAGTTTCTGCCAGAAGAATAATTTACCTAAGTACATGGTCATGAGTGGGATAGAACCTTGAGACAGACAGGCAGGAAAATATAATACAGCATTCCAGGGCAACCCCTCTTTACTTGTTTTTATTTAGATATTTTTACTATATTGTGAAAATTTGTCATTTTAATAAATTTTTGATAATAGATTAACATCTCTCAGTCACTCATCACAGAATACAGTATGAATGCCCTTGATGGTGAGAAATTAATTTCTCTCTCTTGGACCCTCTCTGTGCTCTCTTTTAAGGTTTAGTACTTTGTACTTCAAGTTTATTTCTCTAGTCAATAAATCAGCTTTTCCTTCTGTATTTCTAGGTCTCCCTGTCTTTCCTTTTAAGTTGGATTTATCTGGGTAACATTGGTTAATAAAACCATACAGGTTTCAAATGTACAACTCAACAGCACATCATCTGCACACTGCACTGGGTGCTCACCACCCAAAGGCGCTTTCTGCCACTATTTATCCCCTCTTTGTCCTCTTTAACCTCCCCTAACCTCCTTTCTCTCTGACAATCACAGTTCTGTTGTCTGTGCCTGTTTTATCTTGGGATCACTATTACTTCTTATTTCTTATCACCACAATAGAGTCTGCAGGGATCTTACCTTACCTAAACATATCTTAGAAACACAATAAACACTTGTTCTATAGATGACTGTTCTCAAATTTGTAGAGACAAGGAGCTCTGTAATTATAAATTCTGAGTTAGCCAACATTTATTGATATTAGCTTCTTTTTTTAACATAATTTATCTCAATGAATTCTGTGGCCTGAATTGTATGTGGTAATAACTTCTTGGAGGCGTTATAGCTGGTGAATAGCAATGTCAGGGCTTAGCCATATACTCTATAGGTGTTTCTCACACATCAAGTGAGAACTCAGTTAGAAGGTTGGGAATTAGTGATTCTGGAAGCCTGGCCATGAGGATCAGAAGAGCTGACTCATAAACTTTATATCATTGTAGATAAAGACACATTGTGTTTACTAACAGTTCTTATGACTTCTGTTTCTTAAAATGGCAGCACTGTTATGTTTATGATTTAGTTGAATTTGTTGTTGATTAAGGCATAGTAGAAAAAAGTAATGCAATAAAAATACCTTTGGTGTCATTTGCTCTGCAGAAGTGCTCCATTAATGAGAAAATGTGAATTACTACATATTAATATATTCTGCCAATCTCCAGGCCTGTCAGTCTTGGGGAAGACAGTACTGTTAAATGATTAGTTGATATTTCAAAATGTTTCAAATAAAATTTGACACATTGTGTGAGTTGCATTATTCTTTTATAGTCATACCTATTGAATCTAGAATGTTTCTTAGTAGCAAGTGAATTTTAAAGGTAATGAAAGAAAGGTTAAGTGAAGTAAGTAAAATAATTAAGTCCACATTGAGAGTAGATGATACAGCTGGAAATTGGGCAATGGTATTGTAATTCTGGTCTGTGTGTGTGTCATATAAACTTCCTTTAATTCTTTTTTTTTCTGACATAAAACAATATTATGACTAGGTTTTTATTTTTCTGTGTGATATTTTATTATTTATGGAACACATTGACAAGTATGAACAAAAATAGAAAGCAGTAGTCATAACTATTTGTAAAAATATTATTCTTAAAATTGGATAATCTATGTAAAAGAAACAAGGGAAAGAGTACATTTCAAAAAGGGTATTTTAAATTAAATGTTCAATTATATTTTAAGGCTTTGATTCTCTAAATTAAAGAATGTGAATAAAATTTAACAGCACATAGCTAAATTGATGCTGAAGATACCTATCTAGAATTATATAGAATTTCATAAGTTATTGAACAAATCAAAAGAAGAATAATTTTCATAGCTGTTGAAGTACTAAAGCATAAGTGACTTAGTATGCAGTGTAGTCAGCAAATAGCATAATAAACTGTAAGGAGGTTTTCCGGAAGCTGATCATTTTTAAGCATAGAAAAGCTTGACCCAGTTTTTTAATAATATTTTACCTCCTGTCTAAAAGCACCTGCAAATAGCTTATTTGCATGGGGATAAAACACAAGGACCTTCATCTTCCATTTCCTTATTGGTGGGATAACAAATCTGTGTTCATGAAGTACAGCATCGTTTTTGTTGTACATGAAGAATCTGCCAACTTTCTGCCACATCTGGCTGCTGAGCTACAAGCAATGAATAAACAGTAGACATTCAATTGCCAGCAACCGTTCTTTAAAAAATGTGAATTTCTTTCCCATCCCTTCAGTCAAATTTCCCTTATTGTAAGTGCATTCCACCTTTGAGAACAACCAAGACTTTGCAAAAAAATCAGATTTTGTGTTTCAAGGAAACAAACCATTTATTAGGTAATATAAAGAAGTGCAAATTTATTTGTAGTACATATACTAAATCTTTTCTCAATGTTCAATTACCTATAAAAGTTAAAATAGTTACTACAGAAAGAACGTTTTCACAGTACCAGATTTAGCATTTGCCTTGTAAAGTAATTCTACTCCTTTTTGAGAAACTTACAATAAAGTGATTAAGTTTATGAAGAATCTAGACTCAAACTGAGTGAAATCTTAATGACTTTCTCCTGGCCAAAGAGGATGAGGACAGTTTAAACAAACAGATAGAAGTATGGCATTTAAAATATATACTTAACTTAAAAATAAAGAACTACAACATCTATAAAATTCAAAATCCCACATTAATGTTTTTCCTATAGCTTCCAAATGGACCTTATCCTCCTTATCTTAAACTTTCAAAAGGCTTGCCTATAAATTGGGGATTGACTGTGGGAGAGTGGGGTGGGCTAGAATGGGGAAAAAATTGGGACAATTGTTAAGAACAATGAAGGCAAAAAAGTCACCTATATAAAAATAGAATTATTAACCACAGATATATGGAAATGTTTTTCAGTAAGGCTACATAAAATTTACTGCAGTAGGGAGCAACGGACTCTTTTTATATTAGAAGAGATAGCAATGCCTATTAAAATATGTCACCAGATTGGATGTAACTATAAAATATAATAAGACTGTTCTCATGTTTTTTGGCTTTTATTAATAGATTCTCATAATTTGATAGCCTTTTTTTCTTAACAGCCATAATAAAACTGTCAACCTCTGTTGATCTTATAACTTAATAAAACATATATACTTTTGTTCCCAGTCATCAGCTTAGTTGAGTTTTTTCCCATTATCATTTTTGAGCTGCAAGTTTGTTCATGTCTCTTTAAAACTGATATTATGTTGAAGTCTCATACATATTTATGTTCTTGTCTACCACTCTCAGTTTAATGTCTTCTTAACATTCATATTAACTCCTTTTATAATTTGTATTTTCTATCTATAATTTATAACTTTTATAGGAGATATTCAAAATGTTCTCTCATGTCTCAGAATTTTTGTTTAATCTCTAATAGATGATGAATACATACTCCTAAATTCTAAAGAAGAATGAACAAGTCTTTGCAGATTAAATTTAAAAAACAACCAGATGAATTTTATTACTCCTATATCTTCACTTACCTTGATCAGTTATGCTTTTATTTAAAGAGAAGACTACACATTCAAAGACCAATCATACAGAAATTGAATTGCATGCCTAAGTGAGAGCACTTTCAATCATTTTCTTTGGAGGCAAAGGAGGCAGGTTAAGTTTTCTTTTCATCCATGGCCACCTAGGAAGAGAGTTCAAAGACATTGGCCAGATCAGAATCTTTTTGTTTTCAGAATTTTGAAGGTTAGAGTCCTGTTGAGGCATCTGTGATGGCAGGACAAGAAAAGGGAAGAGCTATCAGAAATACTCTTCCCTATTTCTGGTTGAGTGACTATCCTATAGGCGAAATAAATGCCATAGAGGGTAAAAGGCTTGCACCCTCACCTTCTATCTCCACTGTCAGACTGTTACAATAAATTAGTGAGAGAACAAATTGTTACATTAGAGAATATGTAGGGGCCAAGTTCCAAAGAACTCACAAATGCACTCTATAACAGAACCAGCTTTTGGGTGCCTGCCTCACAGGAGAAACAAAGGTCATATTATTTAAAAAGCTTTCTTCTCTTTTCTTTTAATTTTTCCTGCTCTTCCTATTAAAGTTCTGAGAGAGCTATGAAAGCAACAGGGGGCCTGGATAAGTGAGGAAAGGTGGGGGAACTGAGCAGACCCATTCCTGTTGCATATTAATTTTAAGTTAGGAGTTGAAATACAGGGAGGGACAATGTTTTGATTTGGTTGCAAGGTTATAGTTTTGATTTACATTTAACTAGAACTTTTAAAACCTAAGAAAAAGTCAAATTTACACAAATTAAATTTGTATATGTTAAAATTTTGTTGAAAATTACTAGAAAGCTAGAGCTTGGCTGGAGTCATTTTTAAGGAGGGAGGGAAAGAGACCCTTATGAGCATGTATAAAAGCAGTATTGGGAGGGAAAAACATTATCTCTTCATTTTCACCCATAATTTCAGACTGACTGATAAACTGCTATAGAAGAATTATGAAAATCTTAAAAAATACCCTTTGCTTCTTTAATCATGTTTCCTTCTCTAACCTATTCCTGCTGACAACATGATTTGAAAACTGGTTATATCTTTGTTCTCATGTAGAATAGACGAGCTGTCTTTATATTTCTTTTTCCTCTTTGTTTTCCTTTTTCTTTTTTGTCCCCATGTGTATGAAAAAAAAGTGCAACCTGAGTTTCCTTCTTATTGAGGGCAAACAAGTAGCATCTAAATCCATAAGATAACCTATGTTCTGAGTAAAGTCTTACGATAGATAAAGTCCAATGAGAAAACAAACAGAATGGAACACTCTCAACTGTGGATTTAGACTTTTATTTAATACATCTCTGCAGGCTAAAACAGAGCCCATCTTCCTCAAACATACTGTTATTTTTAAGGTGGAGATGCTGTTTGTCTCACATCTGTGTTCCTGTGTGTGTGTGTGTGTGTGTGTGTGTGTGTGCATGTACATGCATTTATGTTTTGTTGTTGTGATAGTATTTTTGGTTTGTAGAATTAAACTGTGCTTTGGGAGATGAGTTGTCCAAAAAGAATGGCACAAAATCTATTCTACTGAATTAAGGAAATAAATAGAGAATGTGCTGATTGTTGTTTCTACATTGATTATAGAGAGGACACAGTCATTAAAAAAATAAAATTTGCTTCTATTCTAGATATGAATATATGTAACCTACAAGAAGGTCCAAATTATGCTAATGAAGGGAATGTCTTAATTTTCTGTGGTTTTGTTTCTCTTCCCCCTGTGGCCTCTTCGTCAACAGACTATCCCAGGAGTTCCTAAAAGGATTATGAAATAGATAAAAAGAAGTGCAAGGAAACTTTGGGTCCCTGGAACAGGAGACTAATCAGCTGAAAAATGAAACCTGACACTGAAGAGTGAGTGTTAGGTTGTTTGGAGAAGCAAGAAAGAACACAAATCAAAATCAGGCTATTTTCTTTTCTTCTTCTCCTAATAGATAACTTGATTTTTTCTTACTAGACATACTAAAAATAGAAATTTAATGGATATTTTAACCATATCAAAGACATAGAATTATTATAAATATAGGAAAAATTACATGTAATCTAATAAAATATATTTCCCAGTCTATTCTTCTATTTTTCTAAGAACTAGAGGGCATTTCAAGACCAAAGCAGGATTAGTATTTAATTGCTTTGTTCACAGAGAGTATGTAGAAAGCCATGACATCAAAAAAAAAAAAAAAAAAAATCTGAGACTAAGAAGCAGGTTATATTAACTGTGTATAAATAGCATCTTTTTGATTTTGACAGTTTTTCCCACACTCGATCTTATGCTAGTCACTATTTTAGGCACATAATTTCTGTATCTCTGTATGTCTTTAGCCTCCATAAACCACAAATAGAAGAGTTCTCATTGGTTAAATTCAAGAAGAACTTCAAAGATTCAGTTTTTCAGATAATATTAAGAAGTTGGTTATAAAGTTCACTTGAAAAAGGAATCATTACTAAATTAGCCTAACAGACAGATTTTACCCCATTAGACTACTCTTATTAATACAAACATTTGAATCTGTATATTAAAACAGATTTTGATGTCTTGTCAAAACTCAGACTGTCATGGGCAAGAGAAGGGACAGAGATTGTGTATACCATGCTAGGCATAGTTAACCAGAATCTGTTAAATAAATATTTTCTTGAAATTGTCTTCGTTTGCCTTCTTTGGCTCTATATGTCTCAAATTACTCATTTAAAAAGGGTGAATGATAGATCACTGTTTGAGTTTTAACTGAGTTAATACATGCAAGGTTGTTTAGAAGAATGTCAGTATAGCCCTGACCCATGTGGGTCAGTTTCTTAGCTTTCATCCCTCAGAGTGAAAGGTTGCCAGTTTGATTCGCAGTTAGGGCACATGCCTGGGCTACAAGTTGGGTCTTGGTCAAGGTGAGTATGAGAGGAAACCCATCCATAGCATTTCCCCCTCCATCTGGTCCCAGAGATAATATGTGCATCCACAACATAACTTACAGAATTTTTTCAGCATCTTGGCTGAATGTTCTTTGTTTGATGTTTAATGATTTTTGCCACTCTTTTCATTTAGAAATTCCTATGTTTTTGCCTTGGATGCTTGTCAACTCTGCAGGATATGTGTAGCAGTGTTTACTCACTATCTCAGTGAAAGACATGAAATCCTATTCCAAATAAAGATTACACATTTTCCTGAATGCTGGTAAATGGCATAAAATTTTTATAGAAACAACAAAATTCTTCTTAGGGCTTCCCTCCTTGATTGATACCCGTGTTATCCGGCCAAAAGGAAGAGAGACTTCATTCAAGTCTCTCCTGTCTTTAGTCAGGGCATTATGGGTTTTGACATAATTGTTTTCAGGTCCACTTTTAATAAGCATTCCCTGTGGATCAAATGTCAAACCTAGTCTCCAAGGGTGTGGGGTAGTTGCTACAAGACAGAGGCATGTTTTGTTTAATATCTTAAATTATTAGACTATTATACTTATTTTTTTCCAAAAATAATATTTTTAATCTTGTGTTTGTAACAGTTTATCTATTTAGTCATAAAGACATGTGTGTAAAATGCCACAAATGGGATTTGGATCTTAATAAGTACTTAATAAATGTTTGGTTTGGGAAACAAAATGTATATAAGATCTCCCTTTTTTTATTATACCATATTTAGTGTGTAGATTAGGGAAAGTAAGAACTAGCATAAAAGGTGAAGAACAAACATAAAAATCAATCAAACTAACTATTTTGTTTGCTTGAAATTTTAATGAATCTTCTAAGTATTTCCAAAGCTATAATGCTTTTTGGGCTAAATGTCTCAAATAATTTTTTATCAGTATGTATTCCTTAACTTATTACTATTTCAAGAACCATGCTATTAAATTTTAGGTTTTCTCTGTGTTCTCTTTTTCTTAGATTTTTATTTTATTCATTAATAAAATATTGTATCTGACTAGTAAACCAAAACATAATGTATATGAAGCTCATTGCCTTGTCTTTTCTATAGTATTTAACTTTATTATAAGCCAAGATGAGTTTACTTTGTTTAACTGAATTATTAAAAAACCAATAACTAATCTCAATTAAATTAGGATGTGTTCTTTTCAAGTTTACATTCCAGTTCATTTTTATGACCGGCCTTCTTTTCCATTGCTGTAACTAATTCTAATATTCCCTTTCTACTTTGTATCTATTTGTAGCTTCTAGTTTGCCTCAGGTTAGAAAACCAGAAAAATAAACTGGGGAGAACTGTGTGTTACTCAGGGTTCGTGAGAACCAGAATGGAAGTTATTAATAAAGAATTCTTTAGACTTTGGTCTTTGATACTTGTCCTTTGTAGCACAGAATACGGTGCAGATGCCATAACGTCTAAGCACAATTCTGAGGACTCCTGGAGATGCTATGAGACCCAAACTAAGCTACGTCTTGTGGTGAAGCTTTCTTAAAGAAGAAATATTTTAGTTGACATAAAAAAAATTATAGTAATTAACTCGAAGAAGAATAACAGTGGGAAAAGCAAATTCTAGGCAGATGTAATTGGGGAAAAAGGCTTTGTGACATGGAAAAATTTTAAAAACTAAGTAGGCTGGGATGGCTGGGATGTTGTAGACATCAAGCAATGCATGGCATGACATGCAACTGGAGATGCAGGAAAGGAATTAAATAATCTGCTCAAGAATTGTTACTTCATGGTAAAGATTTTATTCTGAATCCTAAAATCATTGGAAAATCTTAAGAGTTTTAAAAAGAGGAAAAAAAGTGCATATGTTTTAAAAAGCAGAAAGGCAACAAATAAATACACATATTACTTCTCCATAAACCCCTTTCTTAAACCTAATGATCCTATTTATATACTTTTAGTTGTTTGCATTGATTTTGCCCGACTGGAAACAGATATGTTCTCAAGAGTCCTATACACAGCACCTCCAGCAATACCAATTCATTGCAGTGGTTAACAATAAGAACTATGTTTTTTATCCTTGGCCTAAAAGAATAAAACATGCCAGGAAATTGTGACATAATATTTGTGTGAAGAGATTCTTCTTACTAATAATTCTAGAACTTTGTTCTAGAGGGTAAAATTGCTGGAAGGCTAATCTTGAAAAAAATAGTTTGATATGCATGTGTTAGGTGTAGATATTGTATGTACAAACAAACTCAGCATTGTTTTTATTACATAAAATCTGATAAGTAAATCTTAGAGCATCAGCATTTGTGTTATAGTTATTCTATGAGTAAAGTGCAGTTAATGCTATTAAAATGCAAACATAAGAAGAGATGCTAGTTTAAGATAACTATGCAAAAAGTCTTCATCTATGTTGTACTGGGAAATATTTCTGTTTTGCATTGAATTCCCTTGAAGTAGAGTTCATGATGAAGGAGTGCAAAATCTTCACTAGGATGCTTTTAGGACACACACCTGTAAGGAAATGAGGGAAGCAGAACTGGACATAGGGCTAGACCTTGCAAAGAAAATACAGAATGCCCAGTTGAATATGGGATTCAGATAAATAATAAATAGTGTTAAGTATAAGCAATTTCCCAAATATATCATGGGACAAATTATATTAATAATATATTACTCTGGTCATTGTGGCTCAATTGGCTGGAGTGTTGTCCCATAACCTGAAAGATCGTGGGTTCTATTCCCAGTCAGGACACATGCTGAGGTTGCAGGTTGGGTCCACAATTGCCACACATACAAGAGGCAGCCGCTCAAGGAACATATGAGAGCAACCAATCGATGTTTCTCTCTCATGGATATTGTTCTCTCCCTTTCTTTTTCCTTTCCTCCTCTTCTCTCTAAAACCAATAAACATGTCCTTGGGAGAGAACAGAAAAGTTATTTAAATATATACGTTTATCCAAAATTTAGATTCGACTGGGCGTGCTGTATTTTATCTGGCAACACTAAACTGAGTCCTCAGCCAATTCTGTCAAATAGAGGAAAGGTAACTCCTTTGGATTATTAGATTATCTAGTCAAGGGCCAGTGACTGTTTCGAACAAGGCAAAAACCTTGGGAGAGTTAGTTCCTCTTAGGCAGCCTTAGGACAATGCATAGTGAAATATACAGATGTGAACAGTCAACAGTTGATATTCCCTGACTGTGGAATGGATGGGTCTGTTCCCAAAAGAGGGATCTGAATGGGATATCTTATGTCAGCTCCCAGAATGATGTTTAGGAAATATTTCTATGTCATTGTTTTGTTGTTGTTATGACTTTGTCCTCTTAAAAATTAATTTTCTGATTTTGTGCCTCTTATAGAAAACTGAAGAATTATGACTACAGATGACAATTTCTATTTAAAGGGCAGACAATTTTATGTTGACTTAAAAGACTTCCTTTCTTTACCTTTTACCGAGTCAGGAAAAAAGCCATGAAAATGTATACATTTATGCAATTTCCTTCAATTGAATTTCTTGATAAAAGTAAAAGACATTAAAATGTTTGCCTGTTTTATTATGAAAGAGGACAGAGAAAAATAAATTTTAATATTTTTAAGAAAGAATTTTTTAAATAACCCTCAACTTTTTTTATATAAATGGCTTGATCTGACATCCCTCTTGGAAATGAGAGAACAAGTCTGAAGAAATAAGAAAAGTACCTTACTTGGGAAAGAAATAAAAACTTGATAGCCATGGAATATAATAGACTTTTCATAAAATTAACTCCAGGTTTGATGAAATTCTATATGTTAACAAAAATTTAATTTTACAAAAATGCTTATTTGATATAAAATTCAACCTTATAATATCATTCATTTTAAAGGATGGGACTTTTTATAAAGATTTTATTTATTTATTTTTAGAGAGAGAGGAAGGGAGGGAGAAATAGAGGGAAAGAAACTTTAACGTGTGCTTGTTTCTGGCACGCCCCCAGCTGGGGACCTAGCTTGCAACCCAGGCATGTCCCCTAACTGGGAATTGAACCTGCAATCCTTTAGTTAGCACACTAGCACTCAATCCACTGAGCCACATCAGCCACGGCTAAAAGGTGGAATTTATTAAAAACCTTTTATTTAGTCAAATATTTGGTTAAGCAAAGCACATTGCACAGTGCCGGTACTTTAAAACACTCAACAAATGTTGCTTTTGTTTTCCTTTTATTATTATCACGATCACGTGCAAAAAGCTGCTACTTTAAATATTCTGTAATTAGTTACTATCTTTAACCAAGTTAAAGGATCTAAAAGTAGATATTTTTTGATATTTAAAATGAAATAATTGCCCTAAAACAGGAGAAGTGAATTCAAAGTCAACATCATCCAGGGCTAGGCCAGACTTAAGAGACAAGCAGTGGATCAGTTTATAAGTCTTGAAAAGACCATCAGAAACCTGGCATCATAACCAATTTGAAATGTTATAATGTAAAACATAGTTAAAGCAGTTATAAGAAGTGAAGATGTGTTGCATATCATTTTCTTACAAGGGATAGAAACATATTTAAATTTGCCATAGTAAAATGGGTTCCACTGAGGATAAGGTAATCCCGGTACTCTTAGAAAATGGAAAATCAGAAGATAGATGTTCATTTGTCTCTATTTCTCTAATTGTGGGTCCACACGGTTTCTAGTTTTTATTTATCTGTTCTTCCATCCTCTCTGAGACAGGACTCCTGTGCAAAGCTCATAGTATTTGCTCCCTTTAACTTAAGTGTGTTACCAAACTAAAGGGCTGTGTTTACCGGCCCACATCTAAGTGGAATCAAATGCAAACAGGAGCTGGCAGCAAAGAAAGTGTTTATTAGTAAAGGAAATGGTGCAAAACTCAGTCATAGGTGAGCTATATTTCTAAGACCTCACTCCCTGATGGCTGTTAGGGGTGGGTTACATAGGGGGAAAAATTCTTAATCATGATGTTAGAGTAATGCTTAGAGTCACAGTCACTGTTATTGGTCAGTGCTAGGAGAGGGGATAGTGGGTTGTTCCACCTGATTCTGATATTCACTGTGACATTGCTCTATCTGGTTTTGCAAGGATGTGGTCACTGGGGTCATTACACTTTTCTGAGTGTGGAGCTGAAATACATTCAGTCTATTATTTTCCATTGAGTTAGGTGCCCATTCCCAATTTACTGAGCTGTAACTAGCAAGCAAGGTCATGTGGTACAAATAGGACCTGCTTTCAACTCTATGCTTTGTCACAATGCCAGAGAAGGGCATATAAAGACTCAGTGCTGAAAAGACTATGACTCCCATTTATTATGTAATTCAAAACCAAAACATTTTTGGAATTATAAAATATAGATTTGATGAAGACAAATTGCAAATTCTGGTTTACAAAGTTCAGGATAAGACCATGAAAGCTAAATCTAATTTTATGTATATATGTGTTCTTTTGGGACCTTAAATGCTAAAGCACATGTTCCCTGCCTGAAAGTAATCCAGCAAAGTTTTAGTAGTTGTCAGGTCTGTTCTGTTTTTATGAAACAACTTTCATTAGTGTTCTTAAACCCAGGACACCCCTCTGCTAACAAACAAACAGAACAAGTTTGTAGACTTATCCTTCCCTGAAGGTAGGTTAGGAATAACTTTTGGGGGGGACACGAAAGATCAACGTATAAACTGATTTGGGTTTCTCCCTCTGGTCTGAATGCTTTAGACCGAGGTTTCAATTAGCTCAGTTACCTGTGACGCTCTCACTAGAGCCAAAGTCATTATGAATGATCCATCTCCTTTTTAACTTCGTCTTCTATCCAGATCCTTTTTCTATCTCTCATGTGGACATAATAATCCCCACTTAATAGATGAGGAAATTGGCATGCAGAAGAGGTAATTTACTGGCAATCCCATAGCTACTAAGTGATTAACCTGGGATTCATAAGAAGGACGGATTGGCTCCAGAAGCCACTCTTAGCCACTGTGATAAAGGGAATAAAATTCTGCTTATTATTTTTCCTCACTTCTCCCATGTTCTTGCAACTTTAATAAGAGCACCTCTGCAAACCTCGAGTTACAGAAGAATTTATAATTCTGCAAGTTTCTCAGAAAATAAGAGTTTTATGCAGTATGCAGTGTTCTACCCTAGGTGTACTAAACTTTATCTGAAAAGTTAAGATTTTTTTTTTTCAGTTAAAGGGTAACTGATTCATTCCTCATTCCCAAATCTGGATTAATTCAGATTTATGAAAATTATATATATATATATATACCCTTAATTCAAATCATGAAATTTCACAGGAAAAAATTTAGATAGGTGGTTTCTAGACAGTTTACACTAGTAACTTAACATATTATTTCTCTTGTATTCTATTTTAATATTTGTATAATACATTCATTTTATAATGTCAATATGTAAAAATTAAATCGTAAATGGTAAATGTAATTGAAGTTATTTAATATAGTTTAGTATTTTAATGTGCATTAATGCCTAAGTAATATTAAGCTATTTCTTTTGTTTTATAATTTTTATATTTAAACTCCAGCCAGAATCCAAATTTTGATTTTACTTTACAGTATTGAAAAACTGTTGCCAGAGACTATTTCTAAATATAGTTACCGTTGTATTCAACTCTTAAATCTTTCTCACACAAGTTTTTTTTTTGTAAAAATAATGTCACTTTTTAATGAAAACAAAAAACAAAAAACAAACCCAAGAACTTTGTTTTCTTTTATATGTGGTATTGGTGTTCAAAACTTCAATAATAATTGCCACAGATATACTATTAAACAATAAACAACACAATTAGTGAAGCAAAACATAAAAGTATGTAATGGTAAATGGCAGAAAACTACAGGTTACAGTAATAATGCAGCATGAGAAGCAACATGCTTTACCTTTTTACATGGTATTCCATGCCAAGGGGAGAGGCATGTAAATTTCTATTAGACCCCATGTCTGCTTATGATCACATTTTTATGGTTTGATGTTGACAGGTTTCCTGAAGCATACTTTTGTCCCACTGGTAGTATATGAAGTGTTCATTTTTAAATGTTTATGTTTATGATATTTATTAGGAAGCAAAACTCTGGTTTCTCACCAATGCTGAGAATTTCAGGACTTCTTCCTTTCCCCATCTGCTGTTACAAGGCCAACATCGTTTCTTGCTTATAAATGTGCAATACTCTCTCTCTCTCTCTTTCAATTTTTGCTTCTCTGTATTCTGTTCTCCAAACGTCAAAGAGAACTATAAACAACGCGAGTCAAATCATACCACTCCTGTGCTTAAAATGATCTCATGCTACTCATTCACTTAAGTAACACCCACACCCCCTATGGTGACCTACCCCATGAACCCCACTCAGATCGCATCACTTAAACTATAGTCCTGGTTCACTTTTCTCCAGCACAATGCTCGTTTGGTTGTTGTTGTTCCTCAAACATCTTGGGCTCATTCTTGCCTTACAACATGTATACTAGCTCATTCCTTTGCCAGAAACATCCTTTCCCCAAATGTTCTGCCTAACTTTCCTTGATACTTCAGCTTAAACAATATATTTTGGCATTTCTCATGAAGTGCAATAGAAGTTCCATTAGAGGAGGCTTCAGGGAGACCTCAAAAGAACCTTTTTTTTTTTTAAAGATTAATATTTTCTGAAATAAAGCATAATAAGCCACGTATTAAGTAATTAAAATATGAAAGTAATGTTATGTATGTCTTAATTTTATACCTTTCTCCAATTATTTTCTCTGTACCTATCACCTGTTGTTTGCTAGAGGCTTGTCAGGATTTCCATGTAGGGAACATGACTATTGAGTTTATTCCTTCTGGTCAGATTCTATTCTATACATTTTATTTTATATCTCAGAGTGGTTGACTTACACCTCTTGTTCCTGAAGGGTCCTAGAGAAATAGCTGCAGAGTCAGGCTCTTCATACCTCCTAAGCACACGGCTGATCTCTCCTTCCTATTAGCCACAAGGGGCCTTTCCAACATTTGTTCTACCTCCAGGTCTTTATTTTCTTCCAAGGCTCAGTGATAAAAATCTGCACTCCTGCTCTGCCATCTGCCTTTACTATGTGTTTCTTTATTCATCCTCCAATTGCCACTTTTGTTGATTATCCCCAGCAGGATAAAACTATTTTTAGTAAAATTCTGCTTAAGGGAAATGGATGGTTGGGGAGAAATAACCGTCCAGTAATGATAGTATTCATCAGAATGTAAATTTATTGTATTAGAGGAGAGAAGCAATTACTAAAAAGAGTGTCTTGAGTCAGGAATTCAGCAAGTTTTAAGTAAACACTTTCATGATAGAAGAAAGTAAATTGCCATTTAAATTCTCAAACCCACAAGACTGAGTTGACTAAGTAAAGCAATGTGTCTGGTTATGATAGTTCAGGCATCAATCATATTTGCATTCTATAAGGGTCCAAAAGCAAAAGCAAATATACATGAAGAAATTAGCAGTATGGCTACAGGTACAGTTGCTAGCTCTCTAGTGGAAAAAAGTCAGGAAGAATTTGGGAGATCTTTCTATCATGGACAAAGTATGACTTAGAGTAGGACTGGAATTAGACTTGAGTTGTTAATATGTGTGGTGTATGTGTATGTGACCCTGGCTGGTTTGGCTCAGTGGATTGAGCGTCGGCCTGCGAGCTAAGTGTCGCTGGTTCGATCTTCCAGTCAGGGCACATCAGAGAAGGAAAACTCTGACTCCAAAAAACCTCCGCTGCCTTGCGGCATACCTCTTCAGGGGAAAGGCTAAGGGAGTAAACCCCGACAGAAAATCCGGAGCCGGAGTCCCTAAGGCGGTTTGACATTGTAGTCAACACCGGCAACTCCTGCGGAGCACCTGAAGCCAAGCTGTATTGACTCCGTCTTTCCCTTGGACCCTTCAGCTGCGAAGAGAGGGGGGGTCTGCTGCATGGGCAACAGCAGACCCTCCATATCACCCTGCCCAGGCTCTGTAGCTTCAGCTTCACTGGAGAGGACACTCCAGCATCATCGCAAGATGTCGATTCAACACGGGAGGAGACAGATACCGTGTCACTCCCGAGTCGAACTGCACAACCATTCTCGGCGGTGCAGATAGACTCTTAAGAAGCTACGCCATCGTCTCTCGAGACGGACGGCTGCCGATGTGTATGTATATATTTACATATAATATATGGTACACATATAGAGGGGTGGGGAAAAGTAGGTTTACAGTTGTAATACAAATAAATACAATAATAAATAAGAGTACAAGAAAAATTATGTTTCCCAAATTCACAGCTGTAAACCTACTTTTGCCTAGCTCTGTGCATACGCACACACATATATACATATGTATATGTATGTGCGTGTGTGTTTCAGATGTCAAAAATATAATTTGTTCTAACAGAGAGTATAGATTTTTACAAGGAATTATATATTTCTTTGTCCTCTAACAACTGATATAATGATACATTTACAGAAGTATATGAGAGAAACCATTTTTGACATCAGATCTTCCTGGTATATTGGATATCAATTGTATTAACTTTTTCTAGTTTGATATGTAAAATAACCACTATTATTGTATACCTTTTATTTATGTATATATAGGTCAAACAGTTTTAGTATAGGTTTCTGTGTTTGTAAATTGATTACCACAGCTGTTGTCACCCCTCACCTTGTTAATGAATTTAACCCTTTAATAATATTAATATAAAAAAATCCTTAAGGAGGTCAACCCTTGACATAAATGTTACAAAGTTTCCCAGATTATGTAATTTTCTTTCAATTTGGTGATTTTTAACTTCTTTAACTATAACATTTAAAATTTGCTATTGTAGCAAATTCACTTTTTTGTATTTATAATTTTTGAGAATTTTAAAAAAATCTTCTCATCAAAATATTTTCCTTATGAATAATGGTCTTTTCAAAGATGATCAAACATAAAAGTATTAGAATATGAGATCTGTTCATAAAGTAGCAATCCGTGTACTATGAAGAATAGAGACATTTATTGAAGAAGATACAAGATATGAGAAACATTGTACATAGGACAATGGCACCCCAGTCCCCTTCAAAATAGGCACTCTGGGACCTCACACAGTTCTCTCAATTGCTATCAGCTGCCCCTTTGTATTTTCCTGAATCTCATCGACAGGCTGAAATATCTTCCCTTTCAAAGGTGATTTTAGTTTTGGGAAAATCCAGAAGTCACGGGGTGCCAAATGTGGGCTGTAAGGAGGCTGCGCCACCTGGGTGATTTGATGTTTTGCCAAAAAACTCCGTGTGAGATGTGATGCATGAATGGACGTATAGTTCTGATGAAGCTGCCAATCACCATAGTTGCGGCCGTTTTTGTCTATCATATTGCATCTCTCAACAAGCGAAGAACATTAAGATGGTACTCCTTATTAATTATTTGGTCTGGAGGGGTGTACTTGTGATGGACAATGCCTCCCAATCTAAAAACTCAGTTAACATGGTCTTGATCTTGTTGCAACTTTGCCACGCCTTCTTCAGATGTAAGGAACCAGGTGACTTCCATTGGAATGAATGGGCCTTTGTTTCTGGACCATATCTATAGATCGACCCACCATTTATCTCCCATCAGACCTTCTTGAGGAAATCTGGTCCATTGGTAGCGGTTTGAATCAAGTCATTAGCAACTGCAGCAGGATGTTGCTTCTGCTCTGGTAGCAGAAGCTGCGTAACAGGTTTTTCCACAACACAGTACTTTTTGGAATCCCCAGATCATCTTCTGGTTATGGCAATGTCAGTTGCTGATCTTTGCGGATTGCAGCCATACACATTCAATGAGAAGACCCTTAGTAATTTTTTCTATCAACAATGCTGTTTACTACTGCCTGAGAGAGGTATGCTGTTATATTAAGACCGTTCGTTCAACAAATAGAATTCCTACTGTGTTTCAGGCAATATGTTAGGTGCAAAGTTTCTTGGTGGACTGATCTATACCTATGACCCCTGACCTCATGGAATTTACATGTCAGTAAGCAAGTATATAGGCCATGGCAGTTTCTGTGTTTCTTATTTTCTCCTTTGCCTGGAATATATGGTGTGTGGCAATTGGCTTACATCCTTATGCGAATGCAACATGATAGCACATAATTGCAGCCTAGTCCTTATAATGTAGCTGTGGGCGTGTGCCAATATTGGTAGCTGGAACCAGGAACCTAGGTGTACTGGCTTGTTTGAGGTAGTTTTCTCAATAATAGGTAGTAATGCTAGAGTTTTATGGTTCTGCACTTAAGGGTATAGAGAATATGTAACCTGGGAACTGGAAGAAATTCGTGTGGGAAAAGCAAAATACCAACTATCACAACTAACCTTAGCATATGTCCCTTGAGGAATTTGAAAAAACTGAGATGCCTTACTCATCTGAATCCTCTAGCCTAAAATTGTCTGGGATGCTTTGCTGAGTATTATTCATTAGGTGTTTTAGAGAAATCTATAATAACACCAATCACATTTTCTCTGGGACAACTCTGGTAAAGCCCATTTAAAAATACAATATTAAAGCAGACCCACAAAAGTGACAGTTCCTTTAATACTTCCATTTTATTTAAGATCGATAGATAGATGCACATACATTTTTAAAAAACCTAAGTTCCTCGGTCCTTTTTGCAGATCACATGCTTTCAGTCCCCAAGACACACTTTTCTGTTTTTAACCTTATAGCTTCCCTCTTTAATCATTTCAATCATGCCCCAGGTCAATGTGAGAAATGAATAAACAAAAGCTTTGGTTTCAAAGAGTTCAGTGCTCCATGCAGTATACTCCCTGTACTGACATTAGCTGAAGTAGAAGGAAAGGACAGTAAAAGAGAGTAAGATAAATGATCTAGTCCAAATAATAAGTGTAAGCTGAGGGTATGGCAATGGTGGACTCGAATTGGTCTCTGATGAGTCATGTCAATTCACCTTAAGCTTTTTGGGCGACTGCTGGGGGACAGGTGTTTTCTCGGATACTGCAAGCCAGAACTGAGTACGACAAAGTTCTTATAATCAAGGAAATTACTTACTACTATAAAATGTATTGGTAGTTACCCAGAAATATACTGATTATTATGATAGTAACAACCAACACTTATTAAGTTCCATGTATAGTACCAAGAGATGCACCTATATGCAAGATGTTATAATTTTTAGTGTATAAGTCTAGACACCAGATGTAAAGGGATTAAGTAAGTAAACCTTCTCAGGATCACATTGGTAATGAGTAATGGGATTATGATTCTAACCCAGCAATCTAATTACAAATCTTAAAGTCTTAAACAGTATTTTCTATACTATGCTGTATAGTTATACTGATCTTTCTACTGTATTTGAAAAGAAAATGAGATGAGACTATATTTTCATTTATAATTCTTTCAAATTTGATTTTGTGACTAAAAACATTCTGGAATATATCTTAGAAGTTGGTGTATAATTACAAGAAAAAGAAGGAGAAAAAGGATAAGAAGGAGAAAGAGAGAAAAGAAAGAAATATAGGAGGAAGAAAAAAGTGAAAGAAAGAAAGTAAGAAAGAAAGCAAAAAAGAAAGGGAAAAAGAAGAAGGAAAAGAGTCTAGTACTTAGATTTAGAAGTGTAGTGAGGCCTATATAATTGAAATAAAAGCATTTTTATAGTTAAATAGTCTATTAACACCCATTACATGTAAAAACAGCATAGATCAATTGAGATTATGAACTTCACAGTAAGGCCAAGAGTTTTCCTTTTAATAACTTTCAAAGGTTTCCATAGTATATGCATATGTGTGTGCAAGCACACACACACACACACACATTCACACACTTAGACTATGTATCGTTATTCCAAGTTTTACCAGGTATATTGTCAGTAATACTACAGCTATTCCTATAATTGAAGCCTGTAGAGTCAGCTGTTGAGAAGTATATCAAAGACCTGTTTCAACAATACCAGCTCAGCCAGACTCATTAGTTTCTCTCTTTGGCTCACAGTGTGTCTGACACTTTTGAAAGTGACAGTTGCCTTTGCATTTCTAATAGAAACCTCAGTAAAATTTACATTTTAGCCAACTTGCAGGAGCCTACCTTCATGGTTTCAAAGTAAAAGTAATCATGTTATTGTATCTTCAAGAGACCCTCTGTTTCCACTCTCCTTAGAAATTTTGTATATTGTGAGTTTTGTCAAAAAGTGAACAGAGATTATTTGGAAATAGATAAAAACAGGTCTCTGAGTTATTTATTCCAAAAAAAAAAAAAAAAAGAGGCATTTCTGTGCAATTATTTACATAAATGCTAGCATTTCAAAAGATTTTATAATATCTGCAGGAATTATTAAATCCATTATTTTCTATTAGAATATCCCCAGCTAAGTATTTTTCTTTGAACAGATGATTGCCTTTGAACTCTAGCTCCCAGAGCTTCACAGCCAAGCAAAGGCTAAAATAAATAAATGAAAAATTGTGGCCACATTCAAAGCCAAGATTATTATGCACCCTGACTTGTTTTGTTAAGAAAGGTAAGTCAGAGGCTGTGATGTGCTTTTAAGGCATCAATAAGTAAAGACAAACCCAATTTCCCCCTTTAGGTTTGTGTATATTAAGCCAGAACTAGGTATGCAGACAGAAAACTCTCCTTCAAACCCATACCTTTCCAGATTTTGACAGGCAACAAAGTTTACGGCCTTATTATTAATTCAGACCTGTTCTAGTGATTACATTCATAGCTGAAATTTTGTCTAAGTCTATTTTAATAGATTCCTTTTGCAGAAGAATTACAGTTATGGGATTCTCGCAAGGTGTACACAAAACTGGAAATGTGATGAGGAGAGGTTTCCCGAAGACTAAGAAAAAGAATGAACATATTTATGTTACTGCAGCAGTAAATACCATTACAACATTTGGAGTGTGAGGTTGGTAATATACACAGGAGCAGCCACTTACTTCTGGAAATCAAATTCTTTGCCAAGATCACTAACTGTTTCATATGATATATTTCTGGGGGAAGAATCTTCTACCTCTAGTTACTCATCTTCAACACATTGATTTTTTTGTGAAGTATGTAATATTGGTCAGTGATCATGGTTATAAAAATAAGACTCCTCTCTAGCTTCTTTAAACAGAAGGGGTTTATTAAATGTTGTAAATAGCTCACATACTATTGAAAGGCAGAACAGGTAAGTCTGTTTTGACTTTCCAGAAACAACTTACACACCTGCAGCATAACTGGCTGGCCGTAGGAAATCCTGACTTGGCTGTGATCCAGAGAGTGAAGCCCAAGAGCTGCTGCCACAGCTGCCAACTCCAGTACCATACATTTCTGCTGTGACCCATACCTGCAAAAATGGATGCGTAACATCTGCTTTCCCTTATATAATTCATTCTGAACATGTCTTAAGCAAAAAACATCAGAGTAACCTAAATCATACATAGAATCTTGGCTGGAATTGAATCTTTTAAGTATAGTTTTTAGTTTCCCAGCTTTTTCACATCAGAAACATGTGCAAAGAAGGGGGTTGGAATAAATATTGTTTAAGCTTATCCACAGCACCAGTCACATTTGTCACAGACTGACATGTTGTCACCAGTCTCATATGTGGCAATATAAGTACAGTCTAAGTAACAGGCAGCAGTGTGCTAAAACTCATGGGAGTAACATTTTGTTTTCAAAATCCTTTTGGACTTTAAAACATATTAGGCAAATTATTAACATTGAGTTTACATTTTTGTGACAATGTATGCTACCAGTGCATATTTATAGAAATGGGATAATCATTCTTATTATTTGTAATGAGATTACATATTTATCACTGTATATTTAGACATTATGTGATACCCATCTTTATTATAGTACCTTTAAGTGAAAAACAATTGTTGGTTGTGGAAAAATATCTTCATCTTACAAATGTCATGAAAACTTCTGCATGATGGATCTTCATAGATAGGGAAAATAAGCCTGGGTGAGTTATGTTTAAACATAGTGAACGGAGTTATACTCTAGAAAGAGAGTTTTCTATTTTCGTTGGTCCTTTGTTTTTCTTTTTCTTCATAAAAGAAACGGGAAGATATTTAAGGTTCAGCAAATAAAAAAAAAAGAAAATCTTAGATCACTCGTTTCCCTCAGTGACACAGTAGATCATTACAGTCCCATTTTTCTGGACTAAAGATAAATCACATATTTGTCTTCCTTAAATATTAAAAAGCTAGAAGGATCCAGTATTCCAACAAATTACGTAACAAATTTTCACTTGAAGAGTCTTAAAATTTTAAATATATACAATGTAAACTACAAGTCATATTGAAACCCCATTTACCCATTACCTGGCTTCAACAGTGATCAAAACTCTGCAACTATTTTTAAACTAGACCTTCACCTATTTCTCACCTCCCATGTAATTATTACTTTTATTGCTATTTGAGGATAAATTTACTGTATTGAAAGGCACAAGCATTAACTGCACAATTCTAACAAATTGTTGTCCTCCATATGTTTATAGTTTTGGCTTTTATGCTTAAGCCTTGACTTTTTTTTTTTTTTAAACTTAATTTTGTGTTTATATGTGATAGAGATTGAAGTTAATTTTTTTTTCACATGGATACCCAGTTATTGCTACACCATTTGCTGAGAATATCTTTCTTGTTGTACTAAATTCCTTTAAAGTGTTTGTCAAAAGGTATCTGTGGGTTTATTTTGTGACTTTATTCCAAGAATTGCTTATGATTTATGGGCTATTTTGTATGACCTACAAACTAATGATGGTTGATTCATATTTGAAATGTTGTCAAATAAAAAAAGAAGCAGCAAAAGATATTTTATATATCAACCACAAAGCCTAAAATATTTAATATCTGGTCCTTTACAAAGTTCACAAACCCTTGAATTGGTCTATTCCACTGGTATACTTGTATAGTTTCCAGCCAATCTCTCTTTATTTCTATAGCTTTATGGTATATATTAATGTCAGATAGTATAAGACATCCAAATTTAATCTTACTTTTCAATATTTTTTTATCTATCCTAGGTCATATGCATACCCATACAAATTTTTGAGTTAGTTTACTAACTTCTATAAAAGTCTTACAGAGATTACATTTGAAATTTTATCAAATCTATAAATAAATGGGTTACATTGTCACGTTAACAATATTAAGTTTTCTAGAAAGATGACCCAAGGCAAAGGCACTAAAGTTGGGAATGTGCTTGGAGAAATAGCTTGTAAGCTAGTGGTTAAAAGAATAAAATCAAGCCAGGCATTTTAGAACAATCTAAGAATTTAGCTTTTATTGTTAGGGAGATTGGTAGCCACTAGAAAGTTTTAAGTTGACTTATTTTTAGAAGGGTAACTGGTTGTTGTGTTGAAAATTGGCTGAGGCAGAGAAAAGTCTAAAACAGGAAGATGATTTAGAAAATTATTTTAAACTCTAGGCAAGAGACAATATTGCCACAGACCAGCTTGGTAACAATAAAGGTAAAAAAGAAAAAAAATACCAAATCTGGGTATATCTTGTGTATAATAGTATTTTCTTACAAAATGAATATGGGACATGAGGGACAGTGAGTCAGCAATGACTAATAAAAATTCTTCCTGGAAAAATTAGAGAGACGGTATCTCTTTTAACTGATGTGAGCAAGGCTTCTATTCTTCATAAGTATAGAAATACATAAAGAGATCCAGAGGGCATTTTGATTGGATCTCAATTTGATTTACTTGTAAGACAAATGAGTGAAGTTGTGGAAGAGGCAGTTGGAATCTGTGTTTCAGTCCAGGAAAGAGGTCTGGACTGGAGATTTAAATTTGGGAGTCATGTGTCAAGAGTATAGGTGGGATAGAATGGGGCAATCAAAAAGAAAACAAGATGCAGAGAAGAAAGTCATGGAGGCAGGGATGACTGAGCTAGAGAACTCAAGACTGAACAAACAATGATGTAGAAGCAGTACAGAAGTGTATGGTGTTCTGAAAGGGGAGTGAAAAGAGGTGTATGGAAAAGGAAGTGATTCACTGACTGAAATGTTGCTGATAAATAAAGCAAGTTGAAGACTGAAAACTGAGCACTGAGGTTAGCAACATGGAGGGCATTAGTAACCTAGACAAGAGCTTTCTTGGTAGCACAGAGGGATGAAAACTTGACTGCAATATGTTTAAAGGCAGGCTGTGGAAGAGGAAATATGAGCTATTCTTTTTTGTTCATTTTTGAAGTAAAAATTCTTTAATTACTAACACAACCATGTCACATAATAGGCATATGTTTCATTATATTAATGTCATTTTTCATCAGCCTTAAAAGCAAGAAAACTTTACTGGGCCACATGATAAGTTTTAGAAGAATTTGGCTACAGCCAAGAGAAAGACTTTCCTAGGTTGAATTATATATCATATGTTGCCAGCCAAACTAATTTGGTTCAAAGTATGTTATACCTAGCGTATTCCCTAGGTGAGTAAGCCTATAGAGTTCTGAATACATTGCCCTATTCAGGAGTAGGTCTAACAGTCAGGAAAATAAGGATACTCAATGACATTCACTGGAGAACAAAAAAGCTATTTTAGTGGTAGCATATAAATTCTCTACAAAATTTTTTAGAATGGATAGCAGCACTGTTGGAATATTATATAGTCCTATAAAAGAGCCTAATGAAGTATTTAATAATTGAGGTCTGTCCAAAAGGTAATATGGTTTGTTCATGTAATATGAAAACAGAGACACTTATTAAAGGTACAAGAAACATCATACATAGGACAATGATGTCTCAGTCCCCTTCAAAGTAGGCACCTTGGGACCTCACACAGTTCTTCCAGTCACCTTCAGATGCCCCCATTGAAGGTCTTTTCAATGGACTTAAATCTCTTCTGTTTCAAAGGTGACTTTAGTGTTGGGAAAATTCAGAAGTTTCAGGGTGCCAAATCTGGGCTGTGGGGGGGCTCAGTCACCTGGGTGATTTGATGTTTCACTAAAAATCTCTGTATGAGACATAATGTACAACCAGGAGCATTGTTGAGATGAAACTGCCAATTACCAGTTGCCCACAGCTGAGGCCTTCTGAATCATCCAAAGAATTTCTGTGGAGGAATGTTCAAGCTCAACACAAAATCTGATGCAGATTTGTTGCTCTATTTACTCAGTCACTTTGAATACAACAGCCACATAGTACGCATGCTGACTCAACAGCATCTTACCGCCCCTATTGACTAGTACATTAAAGTTGTCATTGTTCATGCATGCACATTCCAGTCCACTCTCCTTGACTACCAGGTTACATCCACATCATACAAATTGTTTTCATTATATTAACAATGGCTAGACTTTTTTGCAGACAGACTTTGTATATGTCATGATGGAGCAAAATGCTGTATGACTATGTAATGCTATAGGAGCTGTCAATAGAATTGAGCTCATTTGTACAAATTTTTTTTGTTTGTTTCTTTGCTCACAATAAATATTGTCTGGATAGAAATTAATAAATATGTTTTTTAAAGGTAGGTTTAAAAAGTTGTTTGCAGTTCTGATACTGGATTATCAGGAGATGGAAATGAACTCCGTAATCCAAATTAAGAACTAAGAGCTGATTCTACATGGACATATGAAGGAAGCTACAAGTAAATAATGTCAAATGCCACAACTGTTATGCTTAATATCATATGTTCTTTACTGCCCTAAGCCACTCACTAAAATTTTATTTTTTACATTTCTCTTATTTCCACCTGAATCTATGCACCATAATTCACTGTTCTTAGATTTTCTCAACAAGATATATTCAGGAGAAGGACCTTGATATGAGGTAAATCACTCCACAGATATAGACCATTTGCCTTTTACATGAAATCCCCACCTGTGCAGAGCTATATGGATTACATGAGAAGGCTCCTGAGCCCTCTGGCTTACTGTTGGCTTCCACCAACGGTCAATGTAAACACAAGGGAGAAGAAAGAGTAAGTGAGATGCATGCATTTTCTTAACTACTTCTTATAGTTTCTCCCCTACCTGGCTTATTCCTCTCTAAATGTGGCTCTTTCATTTTCTTTTGGAATCTGAGTTGTTTTTTTTTTTTTTTTTTTTTTTTTTTTTTTTTTTTTTTTTTTTTTTTTTTTCTGGTGACCTTTTCCTTGTAAATCTATTGTTTTTACTCTGTATGGAATTACCCCTTATAGTTTCCCTATACTTCATCCATACTTTTGCCAAGTACTTCTTTACTAAATTTATATTAGATTAGCCTCATTTGAGGGTGACTTATTTTTCTTGTCACTATACCGACTAATACAGGAATTGGTACTTGAATTGTTCCCAAGTAAAAAGAATCTTGAGATGAGATTCTTGGATTGGCTCATGTATATATTTAAGAAGTCAGGGATAATCTTCCTGGAGGTTGAGGGACACAAATAGCAAATGGCTAATGCCATTTATAGCATGAGATGAAGTGCAGGTGTAGAATTTTGGGAAGCAAATGGCTGAAGCACTTAATCGTTATGGCAATAGCAGTAATAATAATTATATTTGGTTCTTCCAGGCAACTCTAGGAAATATATATTGGGAAAATGTGAAATTTACAGCTATAAAATGCAATAAAAATAAATGTGGAAAACCAAAAGGTCCCTATGGAAGCTTTGAAGGAGCCCTACATCTTTTTGTAATTGTGTTCCAGAGATGCAGGGCTGCCTCAATTCTCAAACTTCCTGCTCTCTTAAGCCAACGCAATAACACTGAATGGGAATGGAGAGAGATGTTGAGACATAAGACATGGGGAAATGAAAAGCAGGTTGAGAGTATTGAACCTCTAAATCCCATGAACCTCTTTGGTCAGTGACGCGAAAGCCTCCCTCTTTCTCTAAATCCCAGCGGATCATCTTTCCTCTGCTTAATAGCTGTACATAGACTATATATGGACTGTATCCTCATAAATAGATAAAAAATTCTTAGTACCCACACCTACCATCCCCTCATTGCCTCTACTCCCATAAGAAATGTTAGTTCTCGATGACTCCAATACAAAAATAAGACTAACTTCAAAACAAGATAGACTATATACCAAAATAGGTGTAGAACATTGACTAGAGAGCAATACGGGAGGGAATTCTAGAGAGGTTAGACCATGGAAAATGAAATACAAAATTTTCTTTGGCTGACTTCTTTTACTTGAGTATATTCACCCTGGATTCAAGGTATAGTGTGTTGGCCATCACACTGAGAAGTGCTGTGAAATAGTCTGCTAGATTCTTTAATTAAAGCCAGGTCTCAATGGTTGCTTACACTCAATGAAATGAAAATAGCTAAACTTTTTCAGCATACAAACATTAGCAAGTGTCACATCACATGTTTGTTTTGTTAAAACACAGATTCCTACCCCTTAACTTCCAGGTGTGTATTTGGTAGTCTGGAGTAGAGGCACAAGTAATGATTTTTTAAAAATTCCCACATGAAACTGATAGTCTGCCTGGGGAATCATACCTTGAGAATAATTATGTTAAAGCTTATTTACTTAAAGGTGGGATATACAGGCAAGCAATATCAGCATCAACTAGAATAGATCTACTGCAAATACTAAATATGTTGGCTGTATCAGAATTTATCATTTTAACAAGATTCCTCTAAGATCAATATGCACAGTAAATTTCAGAAACAGTACTTTAAAGAAGGATTGTAAAGGCTCGGGATGATGAAAAAGCGAAATGGGTTGATTTTTATGTGTAACCCGATAAGCCACCATTTACCCACACCCTCTGAGGGTTCCCAGAGAACACACGGTGCAACAGGGTTTCATAAATATATTAGTAAAGGGAGCATGCAGCTTCCTTGAAGAGTTCTGCATACTCTTCTCTGTAGATCAAGAATGGCAGTGAAGAATGCAGAATGAGAGGTGATTTTCTGATTTTAATTAGAATAAAGAAATGACTCTATATACAAAGTGACTATAGTTAGATGGATGATTAATACATAGGTTCCAAAAGGTGATCCCACTAAGGCTGGCCTGGCTACCTCCATTATTAAATGCTCAACTTGGCAGCAACAGAGGCCAAATCTGAGAACTAATGTGGCATTATTCCCCAGGGAAACCAGCTGGCTGTACAGTGACACAGACACTCTTTTATCATGGAAAAGACACACATTGTTCAGCATAAACTGTGCATTGCCTGCCTGCAGTGTTTCTACCTGAAGCACCATTCATATGTGCAGAATATGCCTTTTCCATTGCCTTGACCATTTTATTGTGGCAATACCACCTTATTTCCAACAAGGGGATTTATGTTAAGTCAAATGAACATAGCTGAGAGCCCACACATTCATGGAATTTTTCAATGGTGTTACCACCAGGTTGCATTCCCCAGAAGTAGCTAGCTTGCCAGGATGGTGGGATATGCCACTGAATTCTCAGATCAGGGTTAGCTAGGAGATGATTTATCATGAGATTGTATTGTTTTATTATAGTAGGTGACATATGTTTTAAATTAGAGGTCAGCATATTTTTACTCCCTACTCTGGGACCTCAGGATGAATGGAATTTGAATTTTTATGACCAGAGGGTGAATGCTTTCATCAGGAAACTTAGTCATGTTATAGATGAATTAGAAGCTCAGCTAGTCCCCTGGCCATTTGTGAACTTCTCGTGCTATTAAATCTTTCACCAGTGCAGGTATGTTCTGTACTGGGTGGGGATAATTGGTCTTGATGATGACCTCACGCAAAGACAGTAAGGACAAGTGAGGCAAAAGGACCAGATATAAACCTAGGAAATTTACTTAAGATGCTCTTTCTCCCTTTCCCCAAAGTCTGAGCAATGCAAAATTGTGGCAAGCCATTAAAGACAAGTCCACCAAGGACACAGATCATACATGAATGGATGTTTGTGTCATTGTACAAGGAAAAAGAAAGAACCATTTAGCAGAGGTGCTCACAGAAGATAAAGAGAAGATGGAATGAGTGGTGGGAGAAGGCATCTATGATTAACAAAATGAGGTTTCCTGACAGTTGCTAAATTGAGACTGCAGCTGTTATATTTTACCTTACAACAACCTCTACCTGTCCCTTATTTTTCTTTTCTTTTCTTTTCTTTTTGAATGTTAACTTATATGAAGCACACTAATAGTGACTAAACTTTAGGGAATATAATGATATGCTAGCTGATGGAATTTCATATTTCCTTTTAAGGAGAACCCAAATTTTCTCTTCCTTTTGTCTCTGTCTTGCTCTGTGCTCTGATGTAGCTGAGGCAAGTCTATTCAGTGCGTATAAAAGGATGTGCTGGTCCTTGAGCTGTTTTTCATTGGTCTCAATGATATCAATGCAGAAATTGTGAATATACCATAAGAAACCTTTGCAGCAATTTGCTGTGACAGGTATGTGAATGATAACAGATTCATATTAATAAACAAAGAAAAGACAAGTTCAAGTGTGTTTGAACTAGTCTTCAGTCCATGGGCATGACTATATTACAATGGTAATACTATGTGGTTAATTTTCCAAATATAATAAAAAATTCAGAGAAAATGAACATATATATTTTGATAACTAAGTTCATAATCATTTACATTTATATAAAATTTTTAATGAACACATTTTAGGTAAATTTGAAAAAGGAAGTGTATTATGTGTTTTAACCTTAATAAATTGATGATGGATATGACTTACTGAAATTTTGTCATAAAACACATTTATGCATATGACTACAATAAGTAATCAAATGATGGTCATAAAAATAATACTGAAGCAATGAAGATCAAAACAGTTTACATTGGTTTTACTGATAAGTATGATCCCACATGTATCCCATATATAAGTTTTATATACAGCAAAATAGAATTTAGGAACCATATGTAATTTACCAAGCTAAGGTGTGACCAAAACAGCTGTTTCAGCAATATAGAATAGCTCTTTGATAACTAAATTTTATAATCTCGGTAAATCTAGCATTATAAAAACTATTTAATTTCAAAAAGCTAGGTTAATTAGCTTTAAAAGATCAAGCCATAAATTATCAGCTCTATTCTTTAAAGCTAACATCTTCATGGCACATTTGACATAAATACGAAGAAAAGGGTTGGAAAGCTTTAGGTCTTAGTTTATGAAAGTCCCAAATCTGGGGTGATACACAAAGATACCTGCAAGAAAATTCAAGTCCCAGTCTAACCACTTCAGCTGACTTCTCTGTCAGTGTCTCCATAGGATGCTCAGGTTGACTAAGAACTTCTCGAGTGACTCACTGCAAAGCCAGCCCCACATTAATTCAAACTTGTGGCCCCAACATCTTCCTTCTATACCTTTTGTCTCAGGGTGTTGATCATTTTACTCTTCCAAATTTATTCTCCTTCCAAATGCATGTCTTTTGTTTATAATGATACCTGTATCTAGCATTATTTTAAGTTCTTCTTTGACGATCCATAAACTATACCACCTTTCAAAATGTTTTGTTTTGGCAAAGGAGTTTTGTAGGTGTTTTTTTTTTTTTTTTTTTTTTAATTTTTTTTTATTTGTTGTTTTTCTATTAGAGTTGTCCCATTTTCCCTCCATTGCTCCCACCCACCCAGCCCACCCCTTCTCCCACTATCAATCCCCACTTCATTGTCCATGTCCATGAGTCATTTATACATGTTCCTTAACTAGACCCTTCCCCTACATAACCCCCCTTGCCCCTATCCCCCTCCCCCCTGTTCACTGTTAGTCTGCTCTGTGTTTAAATGCCTCTGGTTCAGTTTTGCTCATTTATTTGTGTTGTTCATTAGTTTCCTGTATTAGGTGAGATCATATGGTATTTTTCTTTCATTGCCTGGCTTATTTCACTAAGCATAATACTCTCCAGTTCCATCCATGCTGTCGCAAATGATAGGAGTTCCTTCTTTCTTTCTGCTGCATAGTATTCCACTGTGTAAATGTACCAGTTTTTTTTGATCCACTCATCTACAGATGGGCACTTAGGCTGTTTCTAGCACTTGGCCATTGTAAATAGTGCTGCTATGAACATAGAGGTGCATAGGTTCTTTTGAACTGATGTTTCAGGATTCTTCAGATATAATCCTAGTAATGGAATTGCTGGATCAAACGGCAGTTCCACTTTTAGTTTTTTGAGGAAATTCCATACTCTTTTCCATAGTGGCTGCACCAGTCTGCATCCCCACCAACAGTGCAGTAAGGTTCCCATTTCTCCACATCCTCGCCAGCACTTGTTGTTTGTTTATTTGTTAATGATGGCCATTCTGACAGGTCTGAAGTAATATCTCATTGTGGTTTTCATTTGCATCTTTCTGATTGCTAGTGATGTTGAGCATTCTTTCATATGCTTACAGACCTTCTTTGGAGAAATGTTTGTTCAGGTCCTATTTGTTCTTTTTAACTAAGGTGTCTACAATCTCAATCATAATACTGGGCAAGAATTCTGATAAATACTGATGAATTTATCAGTTTGTGACACAGAGCAATTTTAAATTAAAAACTTATTTTTTTACTCTGGTATTTATTAATCTGAGAGTTTTTGTTTTGTATTGTTTCTTTAATTGAAGGCAGCTTTTCTATTTAGAAATAGCTATTATTATCTTGGGGGTAATAATATAAGGTGACTAAAAGTTACAAGTACAAAATTATAGTTTTTTTGTTCTTTTAGTTTAACTTATACAACTTTTAATCTTATTTTTAATACTTGTAAGCTGAATATAAAAATTGGGCAATCACTTTCGAGTGGGCCTTTGGTTAATAGTGGATAAATTCAAAATGAACAACTTGAGGGTACCAGAATAACACAGATTATGGAAATGCACTGTTAATGGGGTTTAACATAGCTTCTTTAATATATAAAGTGTTTCTTACTGACTTTCACGATAGAGACTAAGCAGATAAAATAAACTTTTAAAAATGATGAAAGAAACTTATTTAATTTAGTTTGGTTTATTTAATTTTTAAAATGAAAATTGTCTATACTGTGGACAAGGGCTATGACTAAGAAAGTTTATTTTGTTAGTAGTTATAAAGAATATTAAATTAAATTTACTTAGCTAGATCAGCTTCTTATATGATGAGCCTATTTTTCTATACCTGTTACAGTTTTGTTTTATTTTTAACTCTATGTTATTTAATGTAATATAGAGAAAAGCACTTAAGGAAGTACTCTTTTTAGAAAAATTTAAACATTTGAGTGCATTTGTGGCTCTTTATTAATCAAAGTGAAGATCATTTACTTTTCTATTATAAGACATTGTGATGGGAAAAAAAGAAAGACTTTGCTATCTGAATACATGTCCGTTTTTATGCCAAAAAAGCAAACACTGCATTATTTAATATGTAAAATATGTTCCCCAATTAACTGACAGCTTCAGGGGGAAAACTACTTATTGAAATAAATTATTCTTCTGGCATGTATCCTTTTTAAAAATATATAAACAGTTTATTTACTCTAAAAAGCAACACAGATAAAACTCCACATAAACACAAAGGAAGTCATGTGGAAACAAGAGGCTGACTTTGGATCTGAGGCTCATAGCAACACAACCTGGGTTCTGTAGAGGGAAGACAGAGGCAGGAAGGCAGGGTGCAGACTGACTTCTTTATCATACAGCCAGCCGGAGGCTCTGTGTTGCTCTGACAGTGGCAAGCATGCCTGCACCCATGATTCCTAGATGTATAAAGAGTGTATAATTTTACATCAGATGAAATATATCAATATTAAAATAAAGGCAAGTTTTATGTAACAATCAAAATTACAAAAGGCTGAAGGAAGAGATCATGTATGAAATACTGGGCAATTTGAAGTGGAGAACTGTGTACCAGTGGTGGAAATGGAAAGTGGCACCCGCCTGCCTCCCCTAGGTGACTAGTAATTGTATAGAGCAATGACAGGTCGGCAAATGTAAGCAAGTTCTTGTCAAGCCAATCCCTTCCTTTTGATGTTGTTGCAGGTCGCTGTTTATGAGGGTGCAAACTTCTTTGCTTGTGCTCGAACCCCTTTCTCATAATTCACTCTTTTGGCAATAAATTGTGTAGGCCTCTGCTTGAGCTGGATCTTGGATATTTGGTTCATTTAGAAGTCCCTGTATTCCTAATAAGAGCTGCTTAATCGTGATGGCTGGCCTCCAGTCCTTGTTTTCCTTGAGAATGGACAGGCATAGAGTGCCTGAAGGCTACACCTTCAGGTGAAATAATGGAGTTCAAATTTGCATTTCAGAGGTGATGATGGATAGTTGTCTTTGAAAAATATGCATAGTTTAAACAAGCGTCCTTCCCAAGGGGTCCCTTTCTTTTCTGGAATGATGCACTCCCAATTCATGAGGTTCATCTGTCTTTGATATTTTTTGTTGGGACAGCCACAAAACCAAATGGGTGATCTTTTCTCCAAGCTTTCCTCCACTGGCCAAGTCTGTTGAGAGTGATCCCTGACCTATTCAAAGCCCTAGGGTGGCTGCGGCCCAGTGAGTGAGGTGGTCGAGTGGCCGGTGATGGAGGCCACGAGGAGCTTTCTTCTATCATGTATTCTTAATTGACAGTTAGTATAATAGTAAGATTTGCAAGTTTTATACTTTAGTCCTATTTCTCATTAAAGAACCTTGCCTTATTGTTTATGGCATTTGTTTCTTGGAATGGTTTTAGAGGTGAGAAAACAGATTTAACTTTAGAATTATGACCACTCATATTTCTTGCAGAGGTACTGAGAAAACCACATTGTAATTATATAAGTTGTTCTACAGAGAATTGCAAATTAAATATGAACTTAGAAATGGGAGAAGACTATGCATATGACCTACCCTTGCTTCCTAGAATATAAATTCCCTTTAATTCAACCAGAAACTCAGAAAATATAGAAAAATAAATGAAGTTGTTGGAAGATATGTTCATTATTTTGTTGCTACTATTAATTTAGTCCCTATTTCTTTTTTAACTTTATTTTTATTTTTTACACTATCACAGAGGTCCCCACTTTCCCCCTTTTCCCACTTTCTCCCACCCATCCCCCTCCCTCTGGCCATCACCAGACTATTGTCTGTGTCCATGGATTATGCATATATGTTCTTTGGCAAATCCCTTCACCTTTTTTCATCCAGTTCTACTCCCTCTGCCTATTTATTTTTGCTATACCCTTTCTTTTATATAACATTGCCTGTTGGCCTTTATTTAAATAAGGTGCTTCTGCTTATTTATTCTTTAACATGTGGGCTGTCTATGCATAAAAAGTTGCTTGGGATTTAAGTGCTTCTATTTCTTTTTGTTATGTACTTTCTTTTATATTTAATATAGTACTTCTGGTTGGCCTTTCATTAAATGACGTGCCTTTGCTTATTTGTTCTTCAACACATAGGCTGTCTATGCATGAAAAGTTGCTTGGGTTTTAAGCAAGATTTATTAAATGGCATATTAAAAATAAAAAAACATATTTTACTGTAAATTAAACATAACTCATATTATTTCTATAATAAATATTAGAAAACTAGTTAAAAAGAGAAAAAACCTTCATTTATTTTTATTAACATGTTATTAATTCATAAGTATAACAAATTTGATTCCTCTAACTGTTAACTCTATATGCAATTTTAAATTATTGAACTCCTATAAACATTTTAAATTACATTTATAAATTTGATATAAGTTCTTCAGACTTCTGAAGAGGTAGATAAACATATTAAACAGGTGTTTTTCCTAGATGGTTAAGTAACTATTTCAATTTAATCAACATAGTTATAAATGTATTGAATTGAATTCTTTAAAACACTTAGTATAGGAAAACTTAGGGATTTCTAGTCGAAATGGCTGCATAGGTAAATATGGCTTGCCTCAAAATTAGTTAAATTACAGAACAACTATCACTCAGAAATGTCAGAAACCAAGTTATATGAAAGTTTGACAACTACTGAATTAAAGAACCCACATCCTTCCATACCGGTAGGAGGGATGGAAACACAAAACAGGATAGTCCCATATCCATGTGTGGTGGATAAAAATTCAGGAGGGCTTTCTCAGGGGTAAGGAACCCCAGTCTCACACCAGACCTTCCAGCCCTGGGTTCCAGTGCCTAGAATATAAGTTCCCATAACTTCTGGCTGCAAAAAAAAAAGAGTGGGGACTGAGTAGGTGAAAGAAATTTCTGGAATTCCACACAGTCCTTCTTAAAGAACCCACACCAAGACTTACTCAGAACCACTCCCTCAGAGCTCCAGCACCACCAGGGTAGCAGCTTGAAAGGCTCCAGTAGCTTATAGGAGGAAGTGAAGTGTCTGGAATTAAGGTGAGAGCTGGGGAGACCTTTCTCCTAGACAGATAGGCAGGCAGAGATCATTGTCCCTTTTGTGAAACCTCTCCATACAGAGACACAGAGCCAGCAAGCAGGTGCCATATCTGAGACTCCATCAACCTGGCTAACATGGTTTACCCTGCCCCGGGGATCCCCTGAGGCTCCTTCCCAACCAACTTATAGCTGTTGACAGTGGCTTTTCCATAAGAATGCCTAGTCTTGGCTCATGTTTCACAAGTCCTCAGTGAGTCCCCAGGTAGAAACCTCTTGCTAAGTGGCCCCAGCCAGGGCACTAGCAGCAGCCAGCCTAGATTTATAGCTTGGCTTTGCCTGGGAATATCTAAGTTCAGCACATGTAGCAGGTATCTCAGGTTGCTTTCTAGCTCAGGCAGGGTATTCCCAAGCAAAACAGCGGTGAGGGGCACAACCCAGGAAATACAAGGGTCTGCACATTCAGTGGATAGATACAGACCATATTGGAGCAACATCACACTGTCCCTTCACAGCTGATCCTCCACAAAAAGCAGAGGTTAGTGATAAGTGGTCATAGTCAATCCTTACAACTGACTGGCCTGGCTAAATCCCTCCCATTGATCTGCCAACCTCAACCAAGGCTCAACTACAAGAGGAGGGTGTATTCAGCCCACACAAAAGGCACACATTGACTACCCAGCTTGGGTGATAGGGGAGGCTGTGCTGCTGGATCCTACAGGATACCTACTATATTAGGTCATGATATCCAGAAAATTAGTCATAGCAGCTCTACCTAATATATATAAACAAACACAGGGAGGCTGCTAAAATGAGGAGACAAAGAAACACAGTCCAAATAAAAGGGCAGATCAAAACTCCAGAAAAAGAACTAAACAAAACGGAGATAAACAATCTATCAGATACAGAATTCAAAACACTGATTATAAGGATACTCAAGGAGCTTAGTGAGAACCTCAACAGCATAAAAAATATCCAGTCAAAGATGAAGGACACACTAATTGAAATAAGGAACAATTTATAGGGGAACAATAGTAGAGTGAATGAAACCAAGAATCAATGATTTGGAACATAAGGAAGAAAAAAATAAAACAATCAGAACAAGAGAAGAAAAGAGAATCTAAACAAACAAGGATAGTGTAAGCAGGCTCTAAAACAGCTTCAAGCATTTCAACATTAACATCCTAGTGGTACTAGACGAGAAGAGAAACATTAAAAATTAGAAATGTATTTGACAAAAAAAAAAATAATAATAATGAAAGAAAACTTCCTTAACTTGGTAAAGGAAATAGACATGGAGGTCAAGAAACACAGAGAGTCCCAAACAAGATGAATACAAAGAGGCCCACTCCAAGACAGATCATAATTAAAATGCCAAAGTTTCAAGACAAAGGGAGAATCTTAAAAGCAGCAAGAGAAAAACAGTTAATTACCTACAGGGGAGTTTCCATAAGACTGTCAGCTGACTTCTCAAAAGAAACTTTGCAGGCTGGAAGGGATTGGCAAGAAATAGTCAAAGCCATGAAAAGCAGGTCCCATGGTTGAGATTGCTCTACCCAGAAAACCTATCATTGAGAATCAAAGGGCAAATAAAGACCTTCCCAGACAAAAGCAAAGCTAAAGGAGTTCATCATCACCAAACCATAATTATATGACATATTAAAGGGACTTATTTTAAAAAAAGAAGATAACTATGAACAATAAAATGGCAATAACTATATATCTATCAACAAATGAATCTAAAAACAAACTAAGCAAACATGAAAAACAGAGACACAGTCAGCAATATGGAGAGTGTTCTATTGTTTGCCAGATGGGAGGGGGGTGTAGGGGAATGGGTGAAGAGCTGAGGTGATTAAGAGGTACAAATAGGTACAGAATAGTCATGGAGATGTAAAATACAGTGTAGGAAATGGAGTAGCCAAAGAACCTACACATGACCCATAGATTGAACAATGGTGTGGGGATTGCCTGAGGAAATGGAAGGTGCTGGGTGGAGGGGACAGAGGGGGAAAAATTGGGACAACTGTAATAGCATAATCAATAAAACATAATTAAAAAAATACAAGCTTAGTCTAATCACTTAAATTACATATTTAAGAATCAAAACTCCTACGTTGAAATATCACTAAAGAAAGCAATTTATACTCTTGAGTATAGTTTTGGTAAAAAAAAATTTGTCATCATTATCTTGGTAGAGATTTGATATAGTGTTATAGACTTTTAAGAAAAGGCCACAATTCAAGGTTTCTAATTGATTCTAAGGAGTCACAGGTTAAGAAGTTGAGCCTATTCAAAAACTTCTTAGCTTTTTTTTTTTTTTTTTAATTAGTTCTCATACACATTTTGTAAGGGTATCTTCAATTATTTCTGTTTCTATAATTTCAATCAGTGAGATATTTTTATAAACAGAAACTGCCTGATTAGGTAGAGTCTATACTGTTTTCAATGGTGGGTGGTTATGGGGGTAGGAGGGAAATCTGACTCATTTTAACTGCCTTTATATAAACATTGTATTTTTTTTAAAGTTTGGTAGTCTTTCTCTATATTTCAACAACATCAACTTAATGGTCTAAAAATAATAAAATCTCCCAGTATTCTGAGAATGTTAACTTTATCATTTTCATATGCCTTATTTGGATACATTGTAATTCACTTAGAGTTTTATATTTTGCTAGTTAACTCAGCTGATGCAGTAAGCAAATGTTGATAAACATTCTGACACCAGTAATATGACTTCCCTTACTTGTTATCTTGTTCACTCATTTTTGCCAAAAAGAAATGGCCTTTTACTTCATGACAAATTCTGAGAGATAACTGTAAATAAACTGTTGCCTGTCCCCTTTTATATTCTGTTTTGCATATGTATGGTCTTTTCTTTTTTTTTTTTTTTCCTGTTGGGTTTTAGATATATTCTGTACTTCTTTTTTCTCCATTATACAAAATATGATACTATATTTTAAAATATTGTGGTTATAGTTCCTAATTTAATAAAATAGAATTAATAATCCCTTTATTATGCTTTAGTCTATATGAACTCCCAGTGGCAGTAGGATGAAAGGTATTATTTATTGAGTAACTACATGCCTTTTCTTGCAAACATTATTTATTTCTCAGAATAATGTATATTACTAATTATAAGAATTTGAATAAAATCACAAAGTTAGAAAATATTGGGGCCAAGATTTTGAACATAGGTCTTTTGCCTTTTGAGCTGCATTAGTC